>NC_053028.1:669947809-670077360 GCF_003073215.2 Triticum urartu
GAATTCATTATATTTGTTAAAAGTTTCATCTTCCACTTAATAGACTAACGAATGAAAAATTGGCGGTGAGAAACTATGTACCTGCTGGAGAATTAGCCCTGTATGTATGTGGTGGCACCAAGCGATTTCGGCCCATTAAAGAAGATGCAAAGATGGTCTCAAGAGAAGGGCCTCCTGGAGGGGCATTGCATGTTCACTAGTATAGTTGAAACTACGCGTGTCGTCCTGCCTACAACTGAAGCAACTTGAATGGGAGGGATGTAAGCTAGTTGCATGTCCACCCCTGATGTTTTATGGCTTGGTTTTTTCGGCTTCATTTTCTTTTCTTTTTAAAACATTTTCTAGTTTATTTTTATTTTATTGTAAGTATTTTTTAAACATTTTTATGTGTTCTTTGTGACATTTATTTTATTTTGCATTTGTATTTTTCATATTGTTATTTTTGTTTGTCTATTTTTATTGTTTTTTTAACATTTTTCTTGTATGTCTATCATTAGGAACGCAACTACAAGTGCCGTCCCCAATTGCACTCTAGTGGTGTTTTGTTGGAGGGAGTGATAGCTGCATGTCTGTCACTAGGCACACAACTGCAATTGTCGCCCCGCTCCCACCCACCCCCCCCTCCCGACTGCAACTGCGTGAGATCAGTGCGACTACAACTCAACAGTGTTTTTGTTGGTAGAGTGGGATGTTACACGTCTGCCAGTAGGCACACAGCTAGAAATTTTGCCCTTTGACTACAACTCCATGTCCCTGCAAAAAAAAAGACTACAACTCCATGTGTTCACCGTGACTACCACTTAGTGACGTTTTCTATCTGAGGGTGAGGAGGGAAGTTGCATTTCTGCCACTAGACATGCAACTGCAAGTGTCATCCCCGACTCACACTGTATGTCATCAATATGACTGCAACTTAGCAGCGCTTTTTGTCTAAGGGAGTTGCATGTCTACCACTAGACATGCAGGTGCAAGTGTTGCCCTCGACTGCAACTGCATGTCTTCATCGTAACTGCCGCTGCAAGTATCTCCGGGGGAGAGGCGAGGGGGCAGTTGCATGTATGCCACTAGGCACGCAAGTGCAAGTCTCGTCATTGATTCTCACCCATTATATGCAACAACCCGTTGCACATTGGTCGGCCGCCCACAGTTACATGTTCGTGGGACCCACACACCCACTTAAATTATCTTTATTTTATATTTTTTTTGATTTTTAGTTTTACTTTTGTTACACAAAAAACAATAGATTTTTTTAAGAATGACAAGAAAAATAAAGGGAGAGTGAGATGGTACGAAGAGCAGGAATGGAATTATATGTTTCATTCTTTTTTTTATCTTTTTCGATATTTTACTTATTTGTCATAAAATATATTTTTATGCAATTAAAACCTATTTAAAATAAATACAGGATGAGAATAATAGGGGAAAGCAAGAGGTGTCATAAAGAAAAGAACATAACACGTGACGCGAAGGAAAAAAATGTTGGGGACGTAGTAATTTTAAAAAAATTCCTACGCACACGCAAGATCATGGTGATGCATAGCAACGAGAGGGGAGAGTGTTGTCCACGTACCCTCGTAGACCGAAAGCGGAAGCGTTATAACAACGCGGTTGATGTAGTCGTACGTCTTCACGGCTCGACCGATCAAGCACCGAAACTACGGCACCTCCGAGTTCTAGCACACGTTCAGCTCGATGACGATCCCCGGACTCCGAACCAGCAAAGTGTTGGGGAAGAGTTCCGGCAGCACGACAGCGTGGTGACGATCTTGATGTTCTACCGTCGCAGGGCTTCGCCTAAGCACCGCTACAATATTATCGAGGAGTATGGTGGAGGGGCCCACCGCACACGGCTAAGAGAATGAGCACGAAGATCAACTTGTGTGTCTAGAGGTGCCCCCTTGCCCCCGTATATAAAGGAGCAAGGGGGAGGGGCGGCCGGCCAGGAGGAGGCGCGCCAGGGAGGAGTCCTACTCCTACCGGGAGTAGGACTCCCTCCTTTTCCTTGTCCAACTAGGAGAGGGGGAAGGAAGGGAGAGAGGAGAGGAAGGAAAGGGGGGGCGCCGCCCCCCCCTCCTTGTCCAATTCGGACTAGATGGGGAGGGGGCGCGCGGCCTGCCCTGGCCGCCCCTCCTCTGCTCCACTTTGGGCCCATTAGGCCCATTAACCCTCGGGGGGGTTCCGGTAACCCCCCGGTACTCCGGTTTTATCCGAAACTTCTCCGGAACACTTCTGGTGTCCGAATATAGCCGTCTAATATATCAATCTTTATGTCTCGACCATTTCGAGACTCCTCGTCATGTCCGTGATCACATCCGGGACTCCGAACAAACTTCGGTACATCAAAATATATAAACTCATAATGAAACTATCTTCATAACATTAAGCGTGCGGACCCTACGGGTTCGAGAACAATGTAGACATGACCGAGACACGTCTCCGGTCAATAACCAATAGCGGAACCTGGATGCTCATATTGACTCCTACATATTCCACGAAGATCTTTATCGGTCAGACCGCATAACAACATACGTTGTTCCCTTTGTCATCGGTGTGTTACTTGCCCGAGATTCGATCGTCGGTATCTTAATACCTAGTTCAATCTCGTTATCGGCAAGTCTCTTTACTCGTTCCGTTATACACCATCTCGCAACTAACTCATTAGTTGCAATGCTTGCAAGGCTTATGTGATGTGCATTACCGAGAGGGCCCAGAGATACCTCTCCGACAATCGGAGTGACAAATCCTAATCTCGAAATACGCCAACCCAACATGTACGTTTGGAGACACCTGTAGAGCTCCTTTATAATCACCCAGTTACGTTGTGACGTTTGGTAGCACACAAAGTGTTCCTCCGGCAAACGGGAGTTGTATAATCTCATAGTCATAGGAACATGTATAAGTCATGAAGAAAGCAATAGCAACATACTAAACGATCGGGTGCTAAGCTAATGGAATGGGTCATGTCAATCACATCATTCTCCTAATGATGTGATCCCGTTAATCAAATGACAACACATGTCTATGGTTAGGAAACATAACCATCTTCAATTAACGAGCTAGTCAAGTAGAGGCATACTAGTGACGTTTAGTTTGTCTATGTATTCACGCAAGTATTATGTTTCCGGTTAATACAATTCTAGAATGAATAATAAACATTTATCATGATATAAGGAAATAAACAATAACTTTATTATTGCCTCTAGGGCATATTTCCTTCAGTCTCCCACTTGCACTAGAGTCAATAATCTAGATTACACAGTAATGATTCTAACACCCATGGAGCTTTGGTGCTGATCATGTTTTGCTCGTGGAAGAGGCTTAGTCAACGGGTCTGCTACATTCAGATCCGTATGTATCTTGCAAATCTCTATGTCTCCCACCTGGACTAGATCCCGGATGGAATTGAAGCATCTCTTGATGTGCTTGGTTCTCTTGTGAAATCTGGATTCCTTTGCCAAGGCAATTGCACCAGTATTGTCACAAAAGATTTTCATTGGACCCGATGCACTAGGTATGACACCTAGATCGATATGAACTCCTTCATCCAGACTCCTTCGTTTGCTGCTTCTGAAGCAGCTATGTACTCTGCTTCACATGTAGATCCCGCCACAACGCTTTGTTTAGAACTGCACCAACTGACAGCTCCACCATTTAATGTAAACACGTATCCGGTTTGTGATTTAGAATCGTCCGGATCAGTGTCAAAGCTTGCATCAACGTAACCATTTACGATGAGCTCTTTGTCACCTCCATATACGAGAAACATATCCTTAGTCCTTTTCAGGTATTTCAGGATGTTCTTGACCGCTGTCCAGTGATCCACTCCTGGATTACTTTGGTACCTCTCTGCTAGACTTATAGCAAGACACACATCAGGTCTGGTACACAGCATTGCATACATGATAGAGCCTATGGCTGAAGCATAGGGAACATCTTCTGCAGTGGTCGGGCATTGAGTCTTACTCAATTTCACACCTTGTAACACAGGCAAGAATCCTTTGTTTGCTTGATCCATTTTGAACTTCTTCAAAACATTGTCAAGGTATGTGCTTTGTGAAAGTCCAATTAAGCGTTTTGATCTATCTCTATAGATCTTAATGCCCAATATGTAAGCAGCTTCACCGAGGTCTTTCATTGAAAAACTCTTATTCAAGTATCCCTTTATGCTATCCAGAAATTCTGTATCATTTCCGATTAGTAATATATCATCCACATATAATATCAGAATGCTATAGAGCTCCCACTCACTTTCTTGTAAATACAGGCTTCTCCAAAAATCTGTACAAACCCAAATGCTTTGATCACACTATCAAAGCGTTTATTCCAACTCCGAGAGGCTTGCACCAGTCCATAAATGGATCGCTAGAGCTTGCACACTTTGTTAGCTCCTTTTGGATCGACAAAACCTTCCGGCTGCATCATATACAACTCTTCTTCCAGAAATCCATTCAGGAATGCAGTTTTGACATCCATCTGCCAAATTTCATAATCATAAAATGCGGCAATTGCTAACATGATTCGGACAGACTTAAGCATTGCTACGGGTGAGAAGGTCTCATCGTAGTCAATCCCTTGAACTTGTCGAAAACCTTTTGCGACAAGTCGAGCTTTGTAGACAGTAATATTACCGTTAGCGTCAGTCTTCTTCTTGAAGATCCATTTATTCTCAATTGCTTGCCGATCATTGGGCAAGTCAACCAAAGTCCACACTTTGTTCTCATACATGGATCCCATCTCAGATTACATGGCTTCAAGCCATTTTGCGGAATCTGGGCTCACCATCGCTTCTTCATAGTTCGTAGGTTCATCATGATCTAGTAGCATGACTTCTAGAACAGGATTACCATACCACTCTGGTGCGGATCTTACTCTGGTTGATCTACGAGGTTCAGTAGTGACTTGTTCTGAAGTTTCATGATCATCGTCATTAGCTTCCTCACTAATTGGTGTACGTGTCACAGAAACCGGTTTCTGTGATGTACTACTTTCCAATAAGGGAGCAGGTACAGTTACCTCATCAAGTTCTACTTTCCTCCCACTCACTTCTTTCGAGAGAAACTCCTTCTCTAGAAAGTTTCCGAATTTAGCAACAAAAGCCTTGCCTTCGGATCTGTGATAGAAGGTGTATCCAATAGTTTCTTTTGGATATCCTATGAAGACACATCTCTCCGATTTGGGTTCGAGCTTATCAGGTTGAAGCTTTTTCACATAAGCATCGCAGCCCCAAACTTTAAGAAATGACAACTTTGGTTTCTTGCTAAACCATAGTTCATAAGGCGTCGTCTCAATGGATTTAGATGGTGCCCTATTTAACGTGAATGCGGCCGTCTCTAAAGCATAACCCCAAAATGATAGCGGTAAATCAGTAAGAGACATCATAGATCGCACCATATCTAGTAAAGTACGATTACGACGTTCGGACACACCATTACGCTGTGGTGTTCCGGGTGGCGTGAGTTGCGAAACTATTCCGCATTATTTCAAATGTACACCAAACTCGTAACTCAAATATTCTCCTCCACGATCAGATCGTAGAAACTTTATTTTCTTGTTACGATGAAATTCTTTGAACTTTTCAAATGTTTCAGACTTATGTTTCATTAAGTAGATATACCCATATCTGCTTAAGTCATCTGTGAAGGTGAGAAAATAACGATATCCGCCACGAGCCTCAACATTCATCGGACCACATAAATCTGTATGTATGATTTCCAACAAATCTGTTGCTCTCTCCATAGTACCGGAGAACGGTGTTTTGGTCATCTTGCCCATAAGGCACGGTTCGCAAGTACCAAGTGATTCATAATCAAGTGGTTCCAAAAGTCCATCAGTATGGAGTTTCTTCATGCGCTTTACACCAATATGACCCAAACGGCAGTGCCACAAATAAGTTGCACTATCATTATCAACTCTGCATCTTTTGGCTTCAACATTATGAATATGTGTGTTACTACTATCGAGATTCAACAAGAATAGACCACTCTTCAAGGGTGCATGACCATAAAAGATATTACTCATATAAATAGAACAACCATTATTCTCTGATTTAAATGAATAACCGTCTCGCATCAAACAAGATCCAGATATAATGTTCATGCTTAACGCTGGCACCAAATAACAATTATTTAGGTCTAATACTAATCCCGAAGGTAGATGTAGAGGTAGCGTGCCGACTGCAATCACATCGACTTTGGAACCGTTTCCCACGCGCATCGTCACCTCGTCCTTAACCAATCTTCGCTTGATCCGTAGTCCCTGTTTCGAGTTGCAAATATTAGCAACAGAACCAGTATCAAATACCCAGGTGCTACTGCGAGCATTAGTAAGGTACACATCAATAACATGTATATCACATATACCTTTGTTCACCTTGCCATCCTTCTTATCCGCCAAATACTTGGGGCAGTTCCGCTTCCAGTGACCAGTCTGCTTGCAATAGAAGCACTCAGTTTCAGGCATAGGTCCAGATTTGGGTTTCTTCTCCTGAGCAGCAACTTGCTTGCTGTTCTTCTTGAAGTTCCCCTTCTTCTTCCCTTTGCCCTTTTTCTTGAAACTAGTGGTCTTGTTGACCATCAACACTTGATGCTCCTTCTTGATTTCTACCTCCGCAGCTTTCAGCATTGCGAAGAGCTCGGGAATTGTATTATCCATCCCTTGCATATTATAGTTCATCACGAAGCTCTTGTAGCTAGGTGGAAGTGATTGGATAACTCTGTCAATGACGCAATCATCTGGAAGATTAAATCCCAATTGAATCAAGTGATTATTATACTCAGACATTTTGAGTATATGATCACTGACAGAACTGTTCTCCTCCATCTTGCAGCTATAGAACTTATTGGAGACTTCATATCTCTCAATCCGGACATTTGCTTGAAATATTAACTTCAACTCCTGGAACATCTCATATGCTCCATGACGTTCAAAACGTTGTTGAAGACCCGATTCTAAGCCGTAAAGCATGGCACATTGAACTATCGAGTAGTCATCAGCTTTGCTCTGCCAGACGTCCTTAACGTCGTCAGTTGCATCAGTAGCAGGCCTGGCACCTAGCGGTGCTTCCAGGACGTAACTTATGTGCAGCAATGAGGATAATCCTCAAGTTACGGACCCAGTCCGTGTAATTGCTACCATCATCTTTCAACTTTGCTTTCTCAAGGAACGCATTAAAATTCAACGGAACAACAGCATGGGCCATCTATCTACAATCAAACATAAACAAGCAAGGTACTATCAGGTACTAAGTTCATGATAAATTTAAGTTCAATTAATCATATTACTAAAGAACTCCCACTTAGATAGACATCCCTCTAATCCTCTAAGTAATCACGTGATCCAAATCAACTAAACCATGTCCGATCATCACATGAGATGGAGTAGTTTCAATGGTGAACATCACTATGTTGATCATATCTACTATATGATTCACGCTCGACCTTTCGGTCTCCGTGTTCCGAGGCCATATCTGTTATATGCTAGGCTCGTCGAGTTAAACCTGAGTATTCTGCGTGTGCAACTGTTTTGCACCCGTTGTATTTGAACGTAGAGCCTATCACACCCGATCATCACGTGGTGTCTCAGCATGAAGAACTTTCGCAACGGTGCATACTCAGGGAGAACCCTTTTACTATGATAATTTAGTGAGGGATCATCCTATAATGCTATTGTCAATCAAAGCAAGATAAGATGCATAAAAGATAAACATCACATGCAATCAATATAAGTGATATGATATGGCCATCATCATCTTATGCTTGTGATCTCCATCTCCGAAGCATCATCATGATCACCATCGTCACCGGCGCGACACCTTGATCTCCATCGTAGCATCGTTGTCGTCTCGCCAATCTTATGCTTCTACGACTATCGCTACCGCTTAGTGATAAAGTAAAGAATTACAGGGCGATTGCATTGCATACAATAAAGCGATAACCATATGGCTCCTGCCAGTTGCCAATAACTCGGTTACAAAACATGATCATCTCATACAATAAAATTATGCATCATGTCCTGACCATATCACATCACAACATGCCCTGCAAAAACAAGTTAGACGTCCTCTACTTTGTTTGTTGCAAGTTTTACGTGGCTGCTACGGGCTTAAGCAAGAGCCAATCTTACCTACGCATCAAAACCACAACAATAGTTTGTCAAGTTGGTGCTGTTTTAACCTTCACAAGGACCGGGCGTAGCCACACTCGGTTCAACTAAAGTTGGAGAAACTGACACCCGCCAGCCACCTGTGTGCAAAGCACGTCGGTAGAACTAGTCTTGCCTAAGCGTACGCATAATGTCTGTCCGGGCCGCTTCATCCAACAATACCGCCGAACCAAAGTATGACATGCTGGTAAGCAGTATGACTTATATCGCCCACAACTCACTTGTGTTCTACTCGTGCAAATAACATCAACACATAAAATCTAGGCTCGGATGCCACTGTTGGGGAATGTAGTAATTTCAAAAAATTTCCTACGCACACGCAAGATCATGGTGATGCATAGCAATGAGAGGGGAGAGTGTTGTCCACGTACTCTCGTAGACCAAAAGCGGAAGCGTTATAACAACACGGTTGATGTAGTCGTACGTCTTCATGGCCCGACCGATCATGCACCGAAACTACGGCACCTCCGAGGTTCTAGCACACGTTCAGCTCGATGACGATCCACGGACTCCGATCCAGCAAAGTGTCAGGGAAGAGTTCCGGCAGCACAATGGCGTGGTGACGATCTTGATGTTCTACCGTCGCAGGGCTTCGCCTAAGCACCACTACAATATTATCGAGGAGTATGGTGGAGGGGGGCACCGCACACGGCTAAGAGAACGATCATGAAGATCAACTTGTGTGTCTAGAGGTGCCCCCTTGCCCCCGTATATAAAGGAGCAAGGGGGAGGGGCGGCTGGCCAGGAGGAGGCGCGCCAGGGAGGAGTCCTACTCCTACCGGGAGTAGGACTCCCTCCTTTTCCTTGTCCAACTAGGGAAGGGGGAAGGAAGACAGAGAGGAGAGGAAGGAAAGGGGGGGGGCGCCGCCCCCCCTCCTTGTCCAATTCAGACTAGAGGGGGAGGGGGCGCGCGGCCTGCCCTGGCCGCCCCTCCTCTGCTCCACTTTGGGCCCATTAGGCCCATTAACCCCCGGGGGGTTCCGGTAACCCCCCCATACTCCGGTTTTATCCGAAACTTCTCCGGAACACTTCCGGTGTCCGAATATAGCCGTCCAATATATCAATCTTTATGTCTCGACCATTTCGGGACTCCTCGTCATGTCCATGATCACATCCAGGACTCCGAACAAACTTCGGTACATCAAAATATATAAACTCATAATGAAACTGTCATCGTAACGTTAAGCGTGCGGACTCTACGGGTTCGAGAACAATGTAGACATGACCGTGACACGTCTCCGATCAATAACCAATAGCGGAACCTGGATGCTCATATTGGCTCCTACATATTCTACGAAGATCTTTATCGGTCAGACCGCATAACAACATACGTTGTTCCCTTTGTCATCGGTATGTTACTTGCCCGAGATTCGATCGTCGGTATCTTAATACCTAGTTCAATCTCGTTACCGGCAAGTCTCTTTACTCGTTCCGTAATACATCATCTCGTAACTAACTCATTAGTTGCAATGTTTGCAAGGCTTATGTGATGTGCATTACCGAGAGGGCCCAGAGATACCTCTCCGACAATCGGAGTGACAAATCCTAATCTCAAAATACGCCAACCCAACATGTACCTTTGGAGACACCTGTAGAGCTCCTTTATAATCACCCAGTTATGTTGTGACGTTTGGTAGCGCACAAAGTGTTCCTCCGGCAAACGGGAGTTGCATACTCATAGTCATAGGAACATGTATAAGTCATGAAGAAAGCAATAGCACCATACTAAATGATCGGGTGCTAAGCTAATGGAATGGGTCATGTCAATCACATCATTCTCCTAATGATGTGATCCCGTTAATCAAATGACAACACATGTCTATGGTTAGGAAACATAACCATCTTCGATTCACGAGCTAGTCAAGTAGAGGCATACTAGTGACGTTTAGTTTGTCTATGTATTCACACAAGTATTATGTTTCCGGTTAATACAATTCTAGCATGAATAATAAACATTATCATGATATAAGGAAATAAATAATAACTTTATTATTGCCTCTAGGGCATATTTCCTTCAAAAAATGGACCGATTCGCAGGCCCATGTAATGGTCACGAATCAGGAAAGATCAGTACTACATAGCAAAATCCTAAGATGCCTAATATACAAAATCCAAAGCCAAAGGATTGTACGTTGACCTCAGCTGGCTGAGATTTCACAAAGTCCTGGTCGAACTGAGCCGTGGACAAATCCTTAAATTAAAGGACTTTCATCTCATTAACAATGTTTGTATTTTCTTACCAAGGTAGGGACCCGAAGATCTCATAAGGGCATGTACAATGGGGCATATGGATACAGATGTCCCATAACACAAAAGTAGTGTGAGGCATCTATATTGATTTTTTTTGGCCAACGCTATCAAAGAATAGAAAGTAGACTCTCACTACACATGCATCTCTACTCTCCACTTTAAAGTATTTAGCTATATGCATCGGACCATACTTTTTCTCCTCAAGCACCCGCCTCCTACCGAGGATCCCGCTTTCCCATCCGAACCTACTTTTCCTGACACGATCGTACATGGCCTGTAGGGCATCACCATAGGGCTATGCATTGGCCATGCCCTAATTTTTTACTGCACTTCAGATATAAGAGCAAGGTTAATAAGGTACAGTCAGCATGCTGTAAGAATTAGACTAATATATTTCTGTTTAGTTGGATGAGAGAGAAGAGAAGAGAGAAGAGAAGCGGGTTGTAGATTAACAACCTATTGTAACGCGGTCTCCAAGAACCATTGCGAGATTGTAA
Source organism: Triticum urartu (assembly GCF_003073215.2). Classification (NCBI taxonomy): domain Eukaryota; kingdom Viridiplantae; phylum Streptophyta; class Magnoliopsida; order Poales; family Poaceae; genus Triticum; species Triticum urartu. The sequence continues at coordinate 669,958,717 of NC_053028.1, forward strand.
GATGGGCCATGTATTAATCTATGCTCCTATAAAATTCTTAGTTGGTAATGATGGTGTGTTTGCCATCCATCAATTTTGACTGTGCAACTTACATCTAACCGATGTGACGCGAGCTGTGGCACTTTTACAAAAAGATGCCCACTACTACGGTTTGTGATTTTGCACAAAACGCCTGTGTTTTCCACATTCCTCCCCCCACCTCCTACATCCAACCATGGATTCATGATATGGCGCGGTGGCTTCCACCGACGCTGTCCGCCCGTGACCCCACGCATGCCTCCTCTCTGCCCACTACAACCCACCTCCTACCACAACCATGGCCCCCCTCCTCGGGCCACCTCCTTTGCCCCCTTCCCAGTCTCCTCAGACTCACGCTCACCATGAGTCCCCCCTTCGCTAGTTGCGGCTATCACTAGCCACCCTCAGGCCCAGCCCTGAGGGGGGCAAACGGGACGCCCGCCCCGGGCCCCCGGTGCCCAAGGGGCCCCAAAATGCTGAAGCATTTCCCATTATCCAGATTTCTTTTTTCTACAATTTCCTTCCTTAACTCACGATTTTCCTTCTACGATCCTTAAAACATGGGTACTAGTTATTCCTAATTTCCTTCCTTACCAGCAAATGCACGACTGACAAGCACGTAACTGTTTCCTAAAATAAAAAACATGGAGCGGTTATTGTATACGATTAAGTAGGGATTTATGGTGAACCGAACTGGAACTGGAAGGAGAGAACATGGACAAATTTACGTGACTTACATGAGTTGGTTAAAATTCCATGGCTTGTGCTAGGAGACTTTAATGAAATTCTATTAAATTTAGAGAAGGAAGGAGGCAATCCAAGGCCCATGAGATTTATGCAAGATTTCCAGGACTGTCTAGATCATTGCGGCCTAAGTGATATGGAATTTGTGGGTGATAAGTATACATGGAGACGTGGCAAAATTAGGGAAAGGCTGGACAGATCGGTGTCTTCGTCAGAATGGAGAAATTTATTTCCTTTTGCTGCGTTGGTTAATGAGAGTATGACAAAATCAGATCACCGTCCAATTGTTGTGGACACACAGTACTTTAAGGCAGATGTATTACAGAATAAACAAGCTACTAATCATTTTGAAGCATGATGGCTACAAGAGCCGACAGTGTAGGAGGTTGTGAATAGCGCTTGGAATAAGGCCAAGTGTTCTGGCAGAACAATGATGCAAGCGCTCGAGCAGGTTCATGGGGATCTGCACAGGTGGGATAGGAAGGTCCTTAAAAAACCCAGGAAAAGAATAGAAAAATTAAAAGGAGAATTAGAAGAGTTAAGAAGGGGCCCTATGACAGATGAAGCTTTGGAGAGACAAAGACAAATCTTGGTGATGTTAAGAGGATCTGTTTGAGCAAGAAGAAATATTCTGGTTGCAAAGGGGGCGGGCGAATTGGCTGAGACATGGTGACAGGAACACCAATTTGTTTCATCATTTTGCTACAGCAAGGAAGAAAAGAAACCTAATTAAAATGTTGCTTGATGATAATGGTAACATAGTTGAAGGTGATTCTTTAGCCATTCTGATTTATGATTATTTTTCGGGCTTGTTTACGTCCAAGGCTAATGCAGCAAATGAGGAGGTTCTAGATAAAATAAAACCTCGAGTGACGCCGGCCATGAACGATCACCTTCTCGCACCATTTATATCTGAGGAGGTAAGAAAAGCTCTTTTTGATATAGGTGATCTAAAGGCACCGGGTCCCGATGGACTGCATGCAGCTTTTTATAAGCGTTTCTGGGTAATGTTAGAAGAGGATTTGGTGAAGGAGGTATTGGAGGCGGTTAATACTGCAGTTATACTAGAAGGATGGAACGACACGGTAATAGTGTTAATTCCAAAGGTGGACAAACCAGAGAAATTATCTCAGTTTTGGCCAATATCTTTGTGCAATGTGGTCTACAAAGTTATAAGTAAAATGTTGGCTAAAAGGCTGAAAGGTATATTACCCGAGGTGATTGGAGTGGCTCAGAGTGCTTTTGTCCCGGGTAGACTCATAACTGCTAATGTTTTGGTTGCTTATGAGAGTGTTCATAGAATTAAAAGGAAGAAGGGTAATCATGGTCTTTGTGCGGTAAAATTGGATATGCACAAAGCATATGACCGTGTGGAATGGTGCTTTCTTGAAGGAATTATGTTGATAATGGGATTTGATGTGAGATGGGTAGAACTAATGATGGCATGTGTTAAATCTGTTACATATTTAGTGAGATTTAATTTGCAGATAACAGAAAGATCTATCCCATCACAAGGGCTCCGACAGGGTGATCCACTTACCCCATATTTATTTTTGTTGGTGGCAGATGGTTTATCAGCCTTATTGTCGGATGCTGAAGAAAGAGGAGCAATCGAAGGGGTGAAGGTCTGTCGTGATGCTCCCTCGGTATCACACTTTCTATTTGCCGACGATTCTTTAATTTTGATGAAAGCAGTTGTGGCTAATGCAAATACATTAAAGGGTATTCTGCAATCATATTGCAATGCGTCCGGTCAAATGGTAAGTGAAGCTAAATGCAGCATATATTTCAGTCCAAATACTTCTGTTGGTAAAAGGGTTGAGGTGTGCACAACTCTTAATATTTTAGTGAGGCATTGTCAGAAAAATACTTGGGTCTACCCTTGTTAGTTGGGGCAGACAGGAGTGACAAATTTCAATATTTGGTGGATAGAGTTTGTCAACTAGTTCAAGGTTGGAAAGAGAAAACATTATCCATTGGAGGTAAAGAGGTTCTGCTTAAAGCTGTAGCCCAAGCTCTTCCGGCATATGCAATGTATGTATTCAGTATTCCAAAAAATATATGTAAAGGAATCACGGATGCAATAGCGCAGTGTTGGTGGGGCGATGACATCAGTAATAAGAAGATGCACTGGTTTGCCTGGTGGAAGCTTTGTGTTCCAAAAGAGATAGGAGGAATGGGGTTCAGAGATCCTCACTATTTTAATTTAGCTATGTTAGCTAAACAAATATGGATATTAATTGAGGCTCCGGACAGCTTATGCGCAAGAGTTTTGAGAAGTAAGTACTATCCTGATGGCAAGATACTTAATGCTAAACTTAAATCAGGTTCATCTTTTACTTGGCAGAGTATATTGTCAGGGCTCAATACATTTAATAAGGGAGCGATCTGGCGTGTCAGAGATGGTCAGCAAATTGATATTTGGGAGGATGCATGGCTACCGTATAGTAATAACGGGAGGATTTTGACGCCCAAAGGTCACTATTTGCTAGTTCAGGAGTATGGGATGCTGACTTAATTTGATCCATTTTTTGGGATATTGATGCAAGACAAATCCTAGCAATTCCGTTGAGTCAGAATGGAATGGGTGATTTTGTGGCATGGAAATTCAGTAAGAATGGTTTATTTTCAGTTCGTTCTGCTTACCACATGGAGTGGGAATCTACTTTTGGTGTCTCCTTGCAAAGATCTGATGGAACGGGATATTCAGGTTTGAACACGATTTGGAGAGATCTTTGGAAGTGCGCTGTTCCAGCAAAAGTGAAATTTTTTACTTGGAAATGTTTGCATGGGATTCTTCCCTGTTATGATGTTCTGGTTAACCGCCACATAATGAATAACAGTACGTGTCCGGTCTGTAAGAGATATTGTGAAGACATAAAACATGTTATTTTTCAGTGTGAGGAAGCAAAAGGTATTTGGCAGAAAATTGGCCTGATAGAGGTGGTTACTGAAGCATGTCAGATAGATCGGTCAGGTAGTGCAGTGCTTGATTATCTGATGGCTGGAAAGTTCAGGGTCCCAGTTGATGCATCAGTAAAGTTTTTGAGAGAAACAATCATAACGGCCGCTTGGTATATTTGGTGGAGACGAAGACAGACAGTCCATGCAGAAACTGTGCAATCTTTATCACAAGCGGCAATGTCAATTCAAGTCTTGGTATCTAGTTTCTCGAAAGCACAAGGGAAAGAGATTCAGCCAAGATCAAGTACTTGGCATCGGGCGTCTGAGGGTTTTGTCTCTATAAATGTTGATACGAATTACGATATTAATATGAGGTCAGGAGCTACAGGTGTGGTAATCAGAGATGATAAAGGAAGATTTGTAGGCGCAGGATCCAAGCTCATTCCTTTTGCGCTTGACGCGGCAACAGCTGAAGCTCAAGCAGTTCTAGATGGTATTCATCTTGCAAATCAAATAGGCTGTCAGAAATTAGTTATTCAGTCTGATTGTGCAGGAGTTATTGATACTCTTCTGGAAGGCGGTTTCTCTGCAACAGTTGCTGCTCCAATATTCGAAGACATTCGTATTCAGGCGAGCTCTTTTGACAGAATCTTATTTATGCACTGTCCAAGGGAAGCAAATGGGGTAGCGCATACACTTGCACATGAATGTAGGCTAGATAGTTGTGTGTGGGCTGATGATCCACCTAGTCCTTTTATTTTGCCACCGATGTAAGCGTGATTTAATTTTAATAAAATTAGCCATGATGGCATTCCCTCAAAAAGAAAGTAGGGGTGTGTCTAGGGCACATCTAGATGTGCTCTAGTTATTGCACATCTAAGTGAGTGAATCAAGCATAAAGAAAAAAAGAAAAAAGAGAAAGAAAATATTCACACGAATCTCAATGTAAGATCAATGACATATGATTTAGAAGTGCAATACTTATGGCACATCTAGATGTGATTTAGCAAAACTGTTGTTTTTATGCATATTAGGAGCTACCCTTGGAGGAAGAGGGTTAAACTGTTTAGGCTTCCCCATTAGCTCCCCATCTTGCATCGTTCAGCCATGTACTTTATTCGGTTGTTGCTTTATATATAATAAAGCGAGGCGAAAGCCTGTTTTGAGGAAGCTCCCCTTTGGTATCTCCCGGGATTTGATTCATTGTCTTTGAGTAAAAGGGCAATACTGTGATCATAGCCAGAGCACGGTACATGAACCATCTGCCATTACTGTATAAACAGTGCTGCTCGGCACAGATACTTGTTGTATTCTGCAGGGGAGAACACCTTTGTTTCCTCTGCAAAATAGAGCAAGAACACCTCTATTTCGTCTGCAAAACAAATACTTTCCGTTTTCTTGATTGTAGATCCTTATATTATGATTTTATACATCTGCATGTAAGATTTAGGGTTTAGTGCTTACTGTTTACAGCACGCATGTAGATTTTAGGGTTCACATTTCGTTTAAAAAAATAATCGCAATTGTATCAATGGCATTTCCAATTTACTGTTTACTATTAGGGTTTAGGGTTAGGGATTTTTGGTTTAGATTTCCTTTTGTTAATTTGCAAGACTTGCGTCGCCATTACTATTTGTACCTTGTAGATTATTGTTAGACTTCGTATTGTAGTCCTACTGTGTAAACCATACCATATTGGTATTGAACTTGGATGTCATCATTATATATATGTTATAGGCCACCCCATAGAGGGTTGAGCCAGTTCCCCCAGAACCTATGTTTTACATGTATGGTATAGAGCCTAACCTAGGTCTTCTACTCCACCCGCCGCCGCTGCACCACCGAAACCCTAAACCCTAGGGCTGCTGCCGCCGGCGCCATGACCGCTTCCGCTTCGGGCGCCGCCAGCTCCGGGTCAGTCCCCGCGTCGCTTGCTGCCCTCCTCAACCTCCCACCTCGCCCCTGGCTCCGTCAGTGCCTCAGTTCTTCGGCACCATGCCTCCATAAACTATTCCAGGTCAGCTTTAGATCGGTTTTTTTCTCAAATAAAAGGTTAGAGGGTTAGGGTTTTATGGCTTCACATAAAATCTCGTCGCACCCAAAAAATTAGATGTTGTACAGCCGGGCTGCTGGTGGCACTCCTGGACCCTGTTCTTTTCTTTACTTCCCTGCTTAATTAGTTTCTCTGTATATTGTGTTTTCCCCTACTTAAATGAAAAGGCGTAGCACCTGTGGGTCATTTCAAAAAAAAAAAGAACAAAGACTGGAATAACTGAGGGCAAGAAATAAGGCTACACGTACACTAGTGGGCGAGCCCATGGCATGCTATGCTCGGATTCCTCCTCCTGAATCAGAGCGAGAGCCGTTAATCTGGAGACGCTCATGGGCGAGTGCGCCATGCGTACCTCATCGCGGAGAGCAATGATAAATTAGGAGACAAAGATTTTTTATTGAGGGATGGATCCAACGCAACCAGATGATAGATGATCGCCTCAAATGAGAGATGGTACTCCGCGACCATAGAAGTTTGCTTGAGATGATGCAGAAAGTGCATCAGAGCATCAAACTCATCCTGCCCAAAGTTCGCCTCCACTACTTCCGTGAACGCGAGCTAGTTACTCAGCCCATGCACTCGCTGGAATGCCTGACACCAAAGCGTTGCGTAGCCCTCCATTTACAGCACTGTCATGGTGACCCATTGCTCTGGCGGCGGCTGATAGAGCTCGAAGTATGTGGCAGAGACCGTACCAGAGGTGTGTCATGTCGCCGCCGTAGCGAGGAAAATCATATTTCGATGGCTTCTGGTGGTAGTTGTCATGGGGGTGACCGTGGTGGTCAGGCCTGGCGACCTTGGTGCTCCACGTGGTGAGCTTAAGGGGGCGGTGGTCGGGGTGGTAGGTGCAAAAGAGGTGGTCCCTGTTGACCAACACTGTCGTGGTGGACACAGTCGAGGAAAAAGCAGGCGCCCGCGCCGCCGCCGCCTCCATGACCAGCGTGCACTTGACCGCATCCAATCCATCACCGAAATCGGCAACCAGTGTGCCCAACTGCCGAACCTCGATCAACAGAGATGAGAATTTTGCCAGCAATTCCTCCAACATTTCCTGTACTCCCTCCATAGCCTGGAGCACGAACTAGATCCGCGCAGGTGGAGTGGAAGACGACGTCGTCGCTGCCGCCCCAAATCTGACCTACCCGGCTTAGGATTTTTGGGCCGAATCGCCGGAGCAACCCGACACCTTTCACGGTGGATGTTACGGCTAGATCGCAGGATTGTGGCACAATGGTGGACCGGAACCAGTCTCTGATAGCAACTTGTAACGACCATCACTCATCCGAACCAAAGTAGGGAGATCAAAGGAGAGGGGTTGAGATCGGAGGTAGGACCGTAGGAGACGGTAGGTGCGAACCTGGAGAATAGGGAAGAAATGTGAGAGTTTGAAATATTTGATTTCAATGGCTGACTTGATCTCAGGCCAAGCGCCCACATATACCCAGGCAGCCTAGGCCCCACTTGTCACACGCACACCCAATCGACCACTGACTAGTCGTCACTCACTACCTATGGGCCCTGGTCGTCATCCTCGCCCCTGCGCACCGGTATTGCCCTTTACCCAAAGAGAATAAATCTAGTATCGGGTCACATGTAGCAATGGCAACATTTGGGACTGTCAAGTGTGCCTTCAGAGTACTCTCTCCGTTGAACTAAAACCACGACACTTACTATGGAACGGAGAGAGTATATAGCAGATCTTACTATACATAGTCCAGTTACCAGAAGTAGACACAAAAAGTAGATCATACGTTGCTTATTATGCAGATCGCCCTTAAACCTACACTAAAGGAAAAAAATTATAAGCCGAGTGCCCAAAACACTCGGTTTATATATAAGCCGAGTGTTTTTCATGGCTTACATGACACGGCTTACTAAGGACCGGCTTGTCAAGGGTAAGCCGAGAGCCACGGGGAAAACACTCGGTTTATATATAAGCCGAGTACATCTACATAAGCCGAGGGCCAATAAACACACGATTTATATATAACGGCAGCCGGACACTAACGGCTACGCCACGTGTCCGTCTATATAAGCCGAGTGCCAGCGAGCACATGGTTTACATGTAAACCGAGGGCCGAGGCGAGCCGCACGGTTTACATGTAAACCAAGGGCCCTCTTATGCCACATGGTTTATATATAAATCGAGGGCTGAGGTGAGCCGCACAGTTTATATGTAAACCCAGGGCTGAGGCAAGCACACGTTATAACCCGAGAGCCATGACGGGGCGCATGGTTTATAGGCTGCTCCGTGACGATGCCGTCAATGACATTCATTGTAGACACGTGGCAAATATGTTTGCCGAGTGTGCGCTATAATCCGAGTGCTTTTTTGTATAAATACCGTGTGCATTATGTAAGCCGAGGGCTTTTCGAGGCACTCGGCTTACAAGACACTATAAGCTGAGTGCTTTTTGTTTGCGTGCTGGGTGTTATTTATCCCGCACTCGGATTAGAGGGAACGTAAGCCGAGTAGCCGATAAAGAGCTCACGGCTTATAGGCTAACACACGGGAAAACGGGATTTTCCTGTAGTGCTAACCATATATATTTGGACACACACCGACGAGGGTATTCAGAAGGAAGCCAAAAGAGTTCATTCTCGAACTCCAGGATAGCTGCCAATATGCACAAAGACACACACACACCAGTTGAGCATACACCTCTGGGCTTTGAGGTAAAAACTAGTATCTGAGTGTTCGTGACACCAGATCAAGGAGTAACCTGAACACAACTCAAACAATCAAAATAACCAAATGATTCACTGAATCTGTAGTGGGCAATAGTTTCTTAGAAATCTAGAATCGAGAATCTAGACAAGCACACTAGAGCCTAGGATCCTGGGTACATCCATTATATTGTAGAAATCAGCACATACATGCAAGCTGCATTGGACTTTCAGGTGTCAAACTTCCAGTGTTGGACAATGCTGATTTGGTCGTATCGCAGCCTCACACTATGTTTTCTGCTGCATTGTTGGTGATGGGCCTACAACATTTACTACCATAGTTCAACACTTTCACTTGCCTAATAAAAATACAGGGGAAATTAGCTAGCTTAACATTCAATAGCTTCTCTCTTTTTTTGGCGGGAAGCACTCAATAGCTTCAATAGACAAGCCAAATATTTTTGATTAGCAAACTACTTTCAGTGGTATCTCTGCAGAAACTTATAAATGCAATAATTTTTGAGAAACAATATATAAGAAAACTTCCCAACTGAATTGGTATTTGCATTCTTCTAATAAATTAGCATAAATAAAATGTGTAATATCGATTGGAAACTCATTGTCCCGATATCAGATTAATAATGTTGCTACAGCAATTAGCATAAAGCGCAATGAAGAAAACAGCATGTGCGTTCCATCGCCAATGATTATCCCGGTGGGTTGACCTAAACAAAAAAAATGCAATCGAGAAATAAGCATGAGTACAAGGTAAACATGGTAAGCCGGATAAAAATATTGCCAAAACTCAAATAAGTAAGTAGACCACATTACTAACAAATCATTCCTTTGGGTCGCATCCCTCCTTCATCCCAGGGATTTTTTTAGGCCAGTTACTCAGAGATATTGTTAATCTTCAAAACGATAAATAGTACCATGCATCACGCATATTGTAAACTAGATAGATTAAAAAAGAGGCAAACATTGCAGTGTTATTCTTTCAGCAGATCACATCCTCCGTCCTTCATCACAGGGAATTTAGGTGGCCATACCATCATAAAAGTACTGACACTATACAAGTATTTATCCTCTCGTGTGAGCTCATAAACCTTCTTTGCTGCCTTGCGTTTAATATCAAAAAAATAGAGGGCATTGTCCACCTGGATGAAAGCAAACTCAGAATTGAACCCAGTTGCATGCACCTCTAAAATAGAATCATCCACATCCTCGAACACGTGACATGGTAATGGTATCATATGATTAGCACATATCTCGCGCAGACAAATGGTATTCAAAAGGAACCAGTTGGCAACGCCATTGCTATCCATTCTGTGGAGCCAGATGCGGATTTGAAGGTCCTTAAGACTGATCAGACGAACCCCAGAATCATCTGCAAGTGACAGCCTTCCACTCAAGACCTCTTCTGGGAGGTTAAGTTATGATAAAGAGGAGGACACAAGATCTAGCACGAATAACGTGTCAATCTTGCCCATAGCCACAGAGGCAAGATCATAGATCTTCCTTTCACCAATCAAACTAGAGACACCACCGGCCGGGTAGTAGCAAAATAGCAGTGGGTAGAATGGTTTCACTTACAACCGAGGAGTAGATGGCCTGATTAGCATCTTGTAACACATACACATCCACAATTGTCTGCCGCCCTTTCGAGCCCAATCCCAAAAGGAAGAATTGCAAGATAACATCGCCGCCGTTTATGAGGATCTCTTCTTCGTAGTTTGTGACCTTGGTTTCGGGAGTTGGCGGGAGGATGGTCATGTATCTTGCAGGGTACAGTGGGCAGCGGACCGTTCTTATGGTGGGCTCGAGGTGGACGTAGGAGGTGAAGAGGAGGAGGCCATTCTGGCAATCCACGCTGACAAAACCGAAGTCAGCGCGGCCCAAATCGAAGTTAGCGCGGCGGACGACGGCAGCGAGCTCAGGGGGCTGAGGCATCGGCACGAACCGCGGGGGCTTGGTGCCCCTAGTGTCGACGTAAAAGCCGATGATGCTGGGTGGGTGGAGATCGCGGAAGCGGCGGAGTAAGGCGTTGTCGGAGGAGAGGCGGAACCAGCGCTTGCAGACGAAAGCGGCGCGGACGAGGCTGGTGGGGAAGGCGACACGGACGAGGATCTCACAGAGGAGATCGTCATCGCCGAGCACGGCCGAGGTGGCCGCTGTGGCCGGTGGCGGCGATTGCGGCGTCCCGAGAACTTGCATGTTTTCGTGATTTGAGATAGACTTGGGCCAAGAAGAAAAGAAGGGGAATGGTTTTGTTTTTTTTTTGCTTTAGCGATGGGCTTTTTTAAACACCCGAACACATGTTATTTGTATTATTAATTAAGTCATCTAGAGCTTCTATTTCTTGTATTTTCTTACATGAGTTTAGAACATGGCAGACAAGCAAGCTAGCAAAGCATACATTATCACTGGGACCGGCCGCCATGTTTGGTTGGGTCATCCGGCAGACCTTTTCTTCGTCCCTGTAAACTGTGTGACGGTTGAATAAAAACTTTGCGAGTTTGCCTAAAAAATTGTATTATTAATTAAGTAAAAAAAGAGAACTGTACATACAATGGAAAAGAAAGAAATCCCACATGCAAAAACCAAAAACAACACCAAGGTCCAATGTATTATCTCTTTCACCACCATTCTAGCATCCTTTTTTCCTTCATCGTCGGCAAGTCGCTGCAAAGAAGAATGTGTTGTTATCTTTTTTTTTTTGCGAGAAAATTTCCGATCTATTCATCTTCAATCATGGCAGTACAACGAATACCAGAAATAATAATGATTACATCCAGATCTATAGACCACCTAGCGACGACTACCAGCACTGAAGCGAGCCGAAGGCGCGCCGCCGTCATCGCCCCTCCATCGCCGGAGTCAGGCATAATTTGTTGTAGTAGGCAGTCGGGAAGTCGTCCCACTGCCCCTTCCCCTAGTTCTCCAGGATGAGAACCCTAACTTCGTTATATCCTTCTTGAAAGCACCCCTTGGGAGCTGTATGGTTGGTGGGCATTGTGGGGTTGCAGTTTGTGGTGGCAGTAGTGCCCTTCTTCGTCCTAGCTTAACCTTTCCTCCTCTGTTGGTTGGCCATGGGAAGCAGAATTGATTGCAGGAGGAGGCCAATGTTGGCTCGTCATGTGTGTGTTGACCTTCTTTATGTGGCCATCTTTCCGCGGCATCCATTCCTATTCTTGGGAGGAACATATCCATCTTTTGATGGTGCGACGCCTTTTGAACCAGGTGAGGAGGTTATGACATTCTTCGAAGATGGATTTGTATGGCATTGTCGGGGAGCTCATGCACCTTATGGTCAGGCATGGTGGCGTCTCCGGGCATGCTTGGATCATTGCTTGAAGCTTCTGCGTTACCGACGTTGGGTGGTTTGTCTATCTCCTATCCTTTGCATGTGACCTCGATGTCAATATTCTTGGTCCTCTCTATGTGCCAGCAGGATTGGTACTCCAAGTCCAAGGTCCAGTGCGAGAGGCAGACACTAGTGTGCTGAGGACATTGCGGCGATGTCCGGCGGTTTCTCCAGGATATGAGGGGTCGCTCCTTGTCAACCTCCGCAGATGATTGTTGCTTTGGTTCAATTATACCTATGTTCTTGCTTGGCGGCAAGATGGTGGCGTCCTGTAATGCACTCGTTGTGCCCTGCTTTGTGTTGCCCTCTTTGTTTGTTTGATGTTATTTTATCTGCTTCAAAAGAGGATTTTTGTCAACTCTTTCTATTGTCCGGACCTGTGTCTTTATTTGCAAAGCGGGGTGCAAACCTATTTGTAAACTACTCCCTCCATCTCATAATATAAGAGCATCATTGACACTCGTGTAGTGTAAAAAATGCTCTTATATTCTGTGACGGAGGGAGTATGACCCAACAAAAATGACCACCATACCGATGAAATACAAATAAAATGGATTTTTCTAATATGAGTTGCAGGTTTATTAGGGACATGCTAGTCAAAATTAAAAATTAAAATTTATGAAAAGGGGCTCACCCCCGGTTCCATTCTATAGGAAGAAACCACGATCACAATGTCTTACAGGGCTCAAAATAAAAAACGTAGGATACATGCTAAGGAAACTACCTGCTCTCCAGGGTGACACTCTCAAAAAAGCTAAAACATCTTGTTCAAGGTTATGTCACCAGCAACTTATTACCGGATTTTAAAGCAACACGGACATGACGCGTCGTGCTAGGCAATCGTCAAAACCCTGAGAACACCACATGGATGGAATCTGCCTCTTCAGGGTGCATCTTCTGGCACCCTAAACTAAAGAGCTCAAATGATAATAGCCTTCAGTCTTTTTTTTTTAATAGTTGGCACTAGTTTCATCAGTTCTGGAGGGCTGCATTTAATTTGTGCAATCTTCAAAATGTAAAAAATGTAATCTTAATATTCTTTTAGAAAATCAGAAATGTAGAAAGTTAGTTTCTAATACAGATCTGATGGTGAGAAGCGCTTCCGCACCCCCCCCCCCTCACAAAATGTATAAAGGGCAATATGGACCTTTGACGTATTGTACACCGCCGGATATATATGGCCGTACCTTAGCCTAGGCGTCAATACATTGTTAGTTGCTCATTAGGCGGTCATGGGCCATTTACGTTTTTCTCTTTCTTTTCAGCAATAAACTAAAAAAATTAGAAGCTGTGCTTTGTGGGATTCAAACCCAGACTGTCTACATATAGTAGTGTGGCCGCTAACCACTGGGATACTTTAACTGTTTTACCATAGAACTTCTTTCCTACTTCTTATCGAAATATAACGCTAATAAAAAACACCTGATTTTCTTCAGTTTAGCCCTTGTTCTGTGTTTTTTTTCATTTTTCCTTATTACTTTCTATTTTGTTTTCTTTTCTTAATTCACAGACCTTTTTAAAATTTATGATTTGTTTTTTAATCAATTTTTCCCAAACTCATGACCTTTTTTCAAATTCATGATTTTTTTAGTCTGCGATTTTATTTCAAATTTGTGATTTTCTTAGAAAAAAAATCATGAGCACATGGAACTTTTTCAGTGGTTTCATGGTTGTAACCAGACACACCGTCTACAATCTAGTACGTTCGGGTAGGCCGGAAGGGCATGTTTCGAACCACTTTTTTCACCTCCTCCAAATGCACCCAATTTTTTCCCACACATTGGCATCACCATGCCCAGCATGCATGACACGTTTCGTTCGACTCCGACATTTGATGTATTTTCCTGGTTTTTCCGTTGGAAAAACGCTAAACACTGGCCGGACGTGACGCAATATGAGTTCGGTATCCGAGTTTGTTCAAATTTTGCGTGGTGGTGGGGGGGGGGGACCTGGGGCATGCCCAACCTAGGGCTGAAGGAAATATGCCCTAGAGGCAATAATAAAGTTATTATTTATTTCCTTATATCATGATAAATGTTTATTATTCATGCTAGAATTGTATTAACCGGAAACATAATACATGTGTGAAATCATAGACAAACAAGAGTGTCACTAGTATGCCTCTACTTGACTAGCTTGTTGATCAAAGATGGTTAAATTTCCTAGCCATTGACATGAGTTGTCATTTGATTAACGGGATCACATCATTAGGAGAATGATGTGATTGACCTGACCCATTCCGTTAGCTTAGCACCCGATCGTTTAGTATGTTGCTATTGCTTTCTTCATGACTTATACATGTTCCTATGACTATGAGATTATGCAACTCCCGTTTACCGGAGGAACACTTTGTGTGCTACCAAACGTCACAACGTAACTGGGTGATTATAAAGGTGCTCTACAGGTGTCTCCGAAGGTACTTGTTGGGTTGCCGTATTTCGAGATTAGGATTTGTCACTCCGATTGTCGGAGAGGTATCTCTGGGCCCTCTCGGTAATGCACATCACTTAAGCCTTGCCAGCATTGCAACTAATGAGTTAGTTGCGGGATGATGTTTTACGGAACGAGTAAATAGACTTGCCAGTAACGAGATTGAACTAGGTATTGAGGTACCGACGATCGAATCTCGGGCAAGTAACATGCCGATGACAAAGGGAATAACGTATGTTGTTATGCAGTCTGACCGATAAAGATCTTCGTAGAATATGTGGGAGCCAATATGAGCATCCAGGTTTTGCTATTGGTTATTGACTGGAGATGTGTCTCGGTCATGTCTACATAGTTCTCGAACCCGTAGGGTCCGCACGCTTAACGTTTCGATGACAGTTATATTATGAGTTTATATGTTTTGATGTACCGAAGGTTGTTCGGAGTCCCGGATGTGATCACGGACATGACGAGGAGTCTCGAAATGGTCGAGACATGAAGATTGATATATTGGAAGCCTATGTTTGGATATAAGAAGTGTTCCGGGTGAAATCGGAATTTTACCGGAGTACCGGGAGGTTACCAGAAACCCTCGGGGGCTTAATGGGCCATAGTGGGCCTTGTGGAGAAGAGCAGAGGCGGCCAGGGCAGGGCCGCGTGCCCCTCCCCCCTAGTACGAATAGGACAAGGAGAGGGGGGCGACGCCCCCCTTTCCTTCCTCTCTCCCTCCTCTTTCCCCCTCCACTCCTTGTCCAACAAGGAAAAGGGAGGGAGTCCTACTCCCGGTAGGAGTAGGACTCCTCCTGGCGCGCCCCCTCTAAGCCGGGTGCACCTCCCCCCTTGCTCCTTTATATACGGGGGCAGGGGGGCACCCTAGAGATACAACAATTGATCGTTTGATCTTTTAGCCGTGTGCGGTGCCCCCCTCCACCATAGTCCACCTCGATAATACTGTAGCGGTGCTTAGGCGAAGCCCTGCATCGGTAGAACATCATCATCGTCACCACGCTGCCGTGCTGACAAAACTCCCCCTCAACACTCGGCTGGATCAGAGTTCGAGGGACGTCATCGGGCTGAACGTGTGCTGAACTCAGAGGTGCCGTGCGTTCGGTACTTGATCGGTCGGATCGTGAAGACGTACGACTACATCAACCACGTTTTGCTAACGCTTCTGCTTTCGGTCTACGAGGGTACGTGGGCAACACTCTCCCCTCTCGTTGCTATGCATCACCATGATCCTGTGTGTGCGTAGGATTTTTTTTTAAATTACTATGTTCCCCAACAGTGGCATCCGAGCCTAGTTTTATGTGTAGATGTCATATGCACGAGTAGAACACAAGTGAGTTGTGGGCGATATAAGTCATACTGCTTACCAGCATGTCATACTTTCGTTCGGCGGTATTGTTGGATGAAGCGGCCCGGACCGACATTATGCGTACGCTTACGCGAGACTGGTTCTACCGACGTACTTTGCACACAGGTGGCTGGCGGGTGTCAGTTTCTCCAACTTTAGTTGAACCGAGTGTGGCTACACCCGGTCCTTGAGAAGGTTAAAACCGCACTAACTTGACGAATTATCGTTGTGGTTTTGATGCGTAGGTAAGAACGGTTCTTTCTTAGCCCGTAGAAGCCACGTAAAACTTGCAACAACAAAGTAGAGGACGTCTAACTTGTTTTTGCAAGGCATGTTGTGATGTGATATGGTCAAGACTTGATGAGATATAAGTTTTTTTATGAGATGATCATGTTTTGTTGAAGTTATCGGCAACTGGCAGAAGCCTTATGGTTGTCTCTTTATTGCATAAGATGCAAGCGTCAAATAATTGCTTTACTTTATAGCTATGCGATAGCAATAGTTGCAAGAGCAATAGTTGGCGAGATGACCATGTAACGACACATTGATATAGATCAAGATGATGGAGATCATGGTGTCATGTCGGTGACGATAGAGATCATGACAATACTTTGGAGATGGAGATCAAAGGCGAAAGATAATCATGGCCATATCATGTCACATATTTTGATTGCATGTGATGTTTATCTTTTATACATCTTATTTTGCTTAGTTCGACGACAGCTTTATAAGATGATCTCTCACTAAATTTGAAGATAAAAGTGTTCTCCCTGAGTATGCACCGTTGCGAAAGTTTTTCGTGCTGAGACACCACGTGATGATCGGGTGTGATAGGATCTACGTTCAAATACAACGGGTGCAAAACAGTTGCACACGCGGAATACTCAGGTTAAACTTGACGAGCCTAGCATATAACAGATATGGCCTTGGAACGCTGAGATCGAAAGGTCGAGCATGAATCATATAGTAGATATGATCAACATAGTGATGTTCACCATTGAAACTACTCCATCTCACGTGATGATCGGACATGGTTTAGTTGATTTGGGTCACGTGATCACTTAGAGGATTAGAGGGATGTCTATCTAAGTGGGAGTTCTTCAGTAATATGATTAATTGAACATTGATTTATCATGAACTTAGTCTTGGTAGTATTAGCATATCTATGTTGTAGATCAATAGCTCGCATTGTTGCTTCCCTATGTTTTATATATGTTCCTAGTGAAAACTAAGTTGAAAAATGTTAGTAGCAATGATGCGGATTGGATCCGTGATTTGAGGTTTATCCTCATTACTGCACAGAAGAATTATGTCCTTGATGCACCACTTGGTGACAGACCTATTGTAGGAGCAGATGCAGATGTTATGAACGTTTGGCTAGCTCAATATGATGACTACTTGATAGTTTAGTGCACCATGCTTAACGGCTTAGAATCGGGACTTCAAAGACGTTTTGAACGTCATGGACCATAGGAGATGTTCCAGGAGTTGAAGTTAATATTTTAATCAAATACACGAGTTGAGAGATATGAAGTCTCCAATAAGTTCTATAGCTAAAAGATGGAGGAGAATAGCTGAAGCAGTGAGCACGTGCTTAGATTGTCTGGGTACTACAATCGCTTGAATCAAGTGGGAGTTAATCTTCCAGATAAAATAGTGATTGACAGAATTCTCTAGTCACCATCACCAAGTTAGTAGAACTTCGTGATGAACTATAATATGCAAGGGATGACGCAAGTAATTCCCAAGCTCTTCGTGATGCTGAAATCGACAAAGGTAGAAATCAAGAAAAAAGTCAAGTGTTGGTGGTTAAAAAAACCACTAGTTTCAAGAAAAGGGCAAAGGGAAGAAGGGGAATTTCAAGAAGAACGGCAAGCAAGTTGCTGCTCAAGTGAAGAAGCCCAAGTCTAGACCTAAGCCTGAGACTATGTGCTTCTACTGCAAAGGGACTGGTCACTGGAAGCGGAACTGCCCCAAGTATTTGGTGGATAAGAAGGATGGCAAAGTGAACAAAGCTATATTTGATATACATGTTATTGATGTGTACTTTACTAATGCTTATAGAAACCCCTCGGTATTTGATACCGGTTCAGTTGCTAAGAGTAGTAACTTGAAACGGGAGTTGCAGAATGAACAGAAACTAGTTAAGGGTGAAGTGACGATGTGTGTTGGAAGTAGTTCCAAGATTAGTGTTGAACCTAAATAAGTGTTATTTGGTGTTTGCGTTGAGCATGAATATGATTTGATCATGTTTATTGTAATACGGTTATTCATTTAAAGTCAGAGAATAATTGTTGTTATGTTTACATGAATAAAACCTTCAATGGTCATACACCCAATGGAAATAGTTTGTTGGATCTCGATCATAGTTATACACATATTCATAATATTGAAGCCAAAAGATGCAAAGTTAATAATGATAGTGTAACTTATTTGTGGCACTACCATTTAGGTCATATTGGTGTAAAGCGCATGAAGAAACTCCATGCTGATGGGATTTTGGAATCACTTGATTCTGAATCACTTGATGCTTGCGAACCATGCCCTATGGGCAAGATGACTAAGACTCCAGAACAATGGAGCAAGCAATTGACTTATTGGAAATAACACATACTGATGTATGTGGTCCGATGAGTGTTGAGGCTCGCGGCGGGTATCGCTATTTCCTCACCTTCACAGATGATTTGAGCAGATATGTGTATATCTACTTGATGAAACATAAATCTGAAACATTTGAAAAGTGTAAGGAATTTCAGAGTGAAGTGGAAAATCATCGTGGAAAGAAAATAAAATTTCTACGATCTGATCGCAGAGACGAATATTTGAGTTACGAGTTTGGTCTTCAATTAAAATAATATGAAATAGTTTCACAAATTCGTGCCACCTGGAACACCATAACATAATGGTGTGTCTGAACGTCATAACCGTACTTTATTCGATATAGTGCAATCTATGATGTTTCTTATCGATTTACCACTACCATTTTGGGGTTATGCATTAGTGTAACACCCCCAGTGTCATGCTACAGTAATCCCCTGTTCATGGCGCCAGGTAACCGTGCTTACTGAGCTATTTATCACTTGATGAAAAATCAAATCAAATTCAAATTCAAATTATGAGTGAAATCCAAAATTTCTCAATCATGCAAACTAAAATGTTCATTAAATAGAAAATAATTCATAACTAATTATCTTTAGAAAAACAACATCACATAAATTCATTATGTGACTCAAACAACAGGAAACAACATCAAACCAGAAATTTAAAGTGCCTTATCATTTATTAAAAATTCAAATGAAATCATTTTGGCTCCAAACCATTTTTTTGGTAGTGGTAAATATTGAACTATAATTGTTGAGCTAAGTCACATATTTTACAAAACTCTAATGGTGGCTAAGTAATTTGCAAAACAGGAATAAATCAAAAAAAAGGAAAAGAAAAGGAAAGCAGAGGGAGGAGAGAGAAAGCCCCTGCCTCACTGGGCCAAACGGCCCAGCTGGCCGTCGGCCCACGCCAGCCGGCCCAGTCGCCTCCGTTATCCCTCCACCACCCGCAAACCCTAACCGATCCATCCCCACTCCCACTCCCGCACGATCCACTCGACCCCCTCGCTCCTCTCTTCCTCCCCGATCGGTTCTGGATCGGGCGAACCGCCCTGACCCCTTCGCCCCCACCGTTGTGCCCCGTCGCCGTCGCTGCCTCACCTCGCCCCCGACGCCCATCTGCGCGCCGCCTTGTCCCCTCCGACCCTGATTTGGAACTGGGGCTCGGCCTCGACGCCGCCGCGCTCGGAGCCCCCCTCGCAGGAATCAAGACGCCGCCAACCGATGCCACGCCGTCGCCGGGCCTCCCCCCGCTCACCGGATCGTCCCCGTCCTCCTTGACGCCGGCTCCTACGAGCCTCGCCGACCCCCCTACTCGGCAACGGCCGTGAGCACACCCCCCTTCATCTCCCCTCTCTCTCTGTCGTCCCGAGCGCCATCGCGCTGGCGCACGCGCCTGTACCGGCCGCGCTCGCCGCGCCTACGTGCTCCGCCCGCCGCGGTTGCTTGCTGTTCGTCGTGCCCCGTGCCAGCACCCCGCACGAGGCCACCCGTGGCCACGCCCCCTCATCAGTCGCCCGCCTCTGACGCGCACCCCAGGCGCCATGCACCGCCCCTGGCCGCGCCTCCCCTCTGGCCGCAGCCGCGCATCGCCTGCGCGCCCGTTCGTGCGACGCTGCGCCCGTCAGGCGCCCACGCCCGTTACCACGCGCCCGCCCCGGTCGGCCTCCTGGGCCACTGCCGTGTGGGGCCCGATGCCCCTGGGCCACTGACGTAGGGGCCCCACACCCCTAAAACGAAAATAAAAAGGAAATGAAAATGTAATTAATAAAATTAGTTAATTAGTAAATTAATTAAGTTAAGTAATCTTGTTTAAATTAATCTTATTAATTTGTTAATTTAATTAAACAGTAATTAATTAGCTAAACCCTAATTAAACTAAACAGTGTATGACATGCGGGACCCACACGTAGTTGACCCAGTCAACTGCACAGTTGACTGCTGACGTCAGCATGATCATTTACTATTCTGGATAATGTTGAAATAAATAATTAAATTCCAGAAATTAATAAAAACTTTAGAAAATCATATTAAATAATTCGTAAATCCGATGAAAATAATTTATACATGAAACTTGCTTAGAATTTCGATACGAACCCGAATACGTCCTCCATATTCCTGTCAGATGCCCATAGCTATATGATCAGGGAACTTTTAGACCGATTTTAGTGAATGAATAGTGCCCAACTTTAATTAAATAAAGCCAAATAAATTCCTAAATTAACTAAATCATTTAGTTAGGCAATAGAACACCTCTGCATATCATTTAGACATGTCTTGCATATTATTTGCATTATTGCCGTGAATTTATTGTTTCTCTCCCCGTCCTTCTCTTCGATAGACCCCGAGACTGATGCCGCCCCTGTGATCGACTACGTCGACGACGACCCCTTCTTCCCTTTCGGTTGAGCTTCCAGGCAAGCCCCCCCTTTGATCATCCTGATATCGCCCCTTCCATTCTCTCATGCTTGCATTAGATTTTGCTACTGTAATTGATTGCTCCTATTCCGATGCATAGCCTGCTTTTGTAACCTGCTTATTATTACCTACCTGCTTATCCTAAACTTCTTAGTATAGGTTGGTTAGTGATCCATCAGTGACCCCCACCTTGTCCTTGTTGCCCCTGCTTCATCATTGAAGACCCGATCAACGGGATCGAAGACCAGGCCCCGGCACCGCACATCACTTTCCCCTTTCGTTGCTCGACTCTTCAGAGTTACTATCGAGTGCCGAGGGTGAGACCTCTACAGCACTTCTGATGTTAACCCTGTAGTGTAGCTATTTGGTCGTGGTTATCAAGGGTGATTCCGCCTTAACCACTTCCGATACGACTCTGTCGTGCAACCCCTCAAATGTGAACCTCGGGGTGGTTCCTCTTACATTCAACTTGATGATTACATCGAGTGGAATTCACCGGGGGTGATTCCTCGGGTTTTCCCCTTGATGTTTGGACACAAGGATAATTGGAATTTACCATGGTTACTTGGAAAGACGTGTTGGCCCCTGAGGAGTACCCGCGCGAGCTTAATTGCGAGTGATGTGGAGTCGGGTTGACCTGGAGGGTGCCCGCGAGATAATTACGAGGCGTGGCCT
Source organism: Triticum urartu (assembly GCF_003073215.2). Taxonomy (NCBI): domain Eukaryota; kingdom Viridiplantae; phylum Streptophyta; class Magnoliopsida; order Poales; family Poaceae; genus Triticum; species Triticum urartu. Next base: position 669,979,944 of record NC_053028.1, read on the forward strand.
GGCATTCTTAGCCCTTGCAGCAAGTCCTCGAGACGGGGCGACGCGGTCACATCTTTTGTGAGTCTCTGCTTGTTACCACGCGTTCCTAATCCACTACGATTTGGATATTTTATCCGAGGGGCCTGTGGCCTGATAGCACTAACCATCACGTGGGCATAGTATGGGCGTTCTGCGTCGTATACATCAGCTGAAGCTTAATAGACGTCAGCGACTGAGCGGCGCGCGGCGGGTTGGACTGCGTAAGCACCTGCCTTGTTGAAGGAGGTAGCTAGGTCTGCTCACCGGCCGCGTACGCAACGTGCAGGAGTTCCCGGGGAGATGTCCCATGACCCCTGGGGGCATAGGTTTAGTCCGGCGTGCTGGCCTCTCTATTAAGACTAGGTCGGGTTGCAGCGTATTGTTTGGCCGAGGCCGGGCCTGACCCAAGAAAGTGTGTCTGGCCAGAGTTAATCGAACATGGTGGGTAAGTTGGTGCACCCCTGCAGGGAAGAAAACATCTATCAATAGCCTGTCCTACGGTAACGGACACTTGGAGTTCTATCCCGATCGATACAACTAGAACTGGATACTTTTGATGAGGATTGGATTATGATGAGAACTAGATAGTCACTAGTAGAAAAAGGGTCAAACGTGAAGCACATTAGTGCCGGTTTGTATTCGAGCCGGCACTAATGTATACATTAGTGCCGGTTCCAACGGCTAGCCGGGCCGCTTTCATTAGTACCGGTTCGTGGCCAACCTTTAGCACCGGTTCGTGCCACGAACCGGTACTAATGAGAGAGGTGGCAGGATGTTGTCAGACTGGGGCCCCTCCAGCCCCTTTAGTACCGGTTCTTGGCACGAACCGGTACTAAAGGTCGTCCTACATAAACCCTTCGTCCACCCAAGCTCGCTCTGTCCTTCCCCTTTCCCCTCTCCTCTCTCTGTTCTTCCTCTCTTCCTCTCGAGCTCATCACACATTTTGCCCAAAATTTGTCCAGATTTGAAGGCCCCCATCCATTCAAATGATCACAAAGGTTAGCAACTTTGTCCTTTCATCTCTCATTGCTAGATTAGCTCTTGCAATGCTTTATATAGTGATTAATTTGTGAGTTTAGTAATTTGGGAGGATATATATATATGTGTGCTAGTATTTGATTTATATGCAATTTGAGGTCAAAAATAACACTTAGTTTGCATATGTAGGTGTGGTTTACTTAGTGCCTTCTAAATATCCGTCGTAACCATCGTCGATCGCCCGCACCGTCCCGTCGCCGGCACCACCTAGTGGTGAGCCTCTTGTTCATGAAAGTTTATATAAAAATTGATGTTTGTGTGATTTGGATATATAGTTACTCGTATAATTATCTTACCCGTACGTTGTTTGTTATACATATAGTGCCATGGTTTTGATATCCGTCCCCGTCGGCCCTCGTCCTTGTTATGATTCGGATGTGGTATATATATTCTCTTTTAAAACTAGTTGCATTTCGTGTTTATGACAAATTATGACCATCAAGTTGACATAGAAAACAAGATCAAGATGGAGAAAATGCGCTTGAAGATTAGAAAGATTAGAAAATATGCCATCGATAGTGAGGCTTGGTATCATTATGCTGTTGGATCCATTGTTACCTTAGTTGCGATCTTGATCGCATTTGTTGTTGCATTTAAATGCTTTAGCTAGAGAGTTATTTGTTTGTTGCAATTAAGTGTTGTATGAACTTTATGTATGAACTTGTATTAATTTGGTCTATTCGGTGTTGTGTAATGAAGATGAGCCGGCAATGGATGTACGATGACCGATGCTCTCCCCAGTTCATTGAGGGCGTGCATACTTTTCTACTTGCGGCTGAGGAAAACAAGCGGGCGGATGGTTTTATGCGTTGTCCATGTGCTGGCTATAAGAATGGTCACAATTACTCTACGTCAAGAACCATTCACGTCCACCTGTTTAAGTCCGGTTTCATGCCCCACTATAATGTTTGGACCAAGCACGGAGAAAGAGGGGTTATGATGGAAGACAATGAAGAAGAAGAGGACGACGACAGCTATCCTGGCCATGGGTTCCCTGAATACGATGATACAACAATGGGGGACGAAGCTAAGCCGGTAATGCGGGAAGAAGCTGAGCCGGCAATGCGGGAAGAAGCTGAAGAAGAGGCATAAGATGAGCCCGTTGATGATCTAGGTTGGGCCATTGCCGATGCAAAGAGAAACTGCGCAAGTGATTTGGAGAAGAAGAAGTTGCAGCGCATGTTAGAGGATCACAAAAAATTGTTGTACCCGAATTGCAAAGGTGACAAGAAAAAGCTGGGCACCACACTGGAATTGCTGCAATGGAAGGCAGATAATGGTGTATCTGACAAGGGATTTGGAAAGTTGCTGGTAATGATAAAGGATATGCTTCCAAAGGACAACGAATTGCCCGAGAGTACGTACGAAGCAAAGAAGGCTGTCTGCCCTCTAGGGTTAGAGGTGCAGAAGATACATGCATGCCCTAATGATTGCATCCTCTACCGCGGTGAGTACGACGATTTGAATGCTTGCCCGGTATGTGGTTTATTGTGCTATAAGATCAGCTGCGATGACCCTGGTGATGTCGAGGACGAGCGCCCCAGGAAGAAGATTCCTGCCAAGGTGATGTGGTATGCTCCTATAATACCACGGTTGAAACGTTTGTTCCAAAACAAAGAGCATGCCAAGGCGATGCGATGGCAAAGAGAAGACCGTAAGAAAGACGGAAAGTTGAGAGTACCCGCTGACGGGTCGCAGTGGAGAAAAATCGAAAGAAAGTACGGGAAGGAGTTTGCAGATGACGCAAGGAGCGTATGGTTTGGTCTAAGCGCAGATGGCATTAATCCTTTTGGGGAGCAGAGCAGCAACCATAGCACCTGGCCTATGACTCTATGTTTGTATAACCTTCCTCGGTTGTGCATGAAGCGGAAGTTCATTATGATGCCAGTTTCATCCAAGGCCCCTAAGCAACTCGGCAACGACATTGATGTGTACCTAAGGCCATTAGTTGAAGAACTCTTACAACTGTGGAATGGAACAGGTATACGTGCGTGGGATGAGCACATGGGGGAAGAATTTGACCTAAAGGCGTTGCTGTTCGTGACCATCAATGATTGGCCTGCTCTCAGTAACCTTTCAGGACAGACAAACAAGGGATACCGCGCATGCACACACTGTTTGGACGATACCGACAGTATATATTTGGCTAATTGTAAGAAGAATGTGTACCTGGGACATCGTCAATTTCTTCCGAGCAGGCATCCCGTAAGAAAGAAAGGCAAGCATTTCAAAGGTGAGGCGGATCACCAGACGAAGTCTCGCCACCGTACTGGTGTTGATGTACATGATATGGTCAAGGATTTGAAGGTGGTCTTTGGAAAGGGTCCTGGTGGACAACCTGTTCCGAATGATGCTGACGGACGTGCACCCATGTGGAAGAAGAAATCTATATTTTGGGACCTGCCCTATTGGAAAGACCTAGAGGTCCGCTCCGCAATCGACGTGATGCACGTGACGAAGAATCTTTGTGTGACCCTGCTTGGTTCTTGGGCGTGTATGGGAAGACAAAAGATACACCTGAGGCATGAGAGGACCAGCAACGTATGCACGGAAAAGACGGCGTACATCAGGGTCATGCAAGCTACGCTCTTACCAAAGAAGAGAAGGAAATCTTCTTTGAATGCCTGCTCAGTTATAAGGTACCGTCTGGCTTCTCGTCGAATATAAAGGGAATAATAAACATGGCAGAGAAAAAGTTCCAGAACCTAAAGTCTCATGACTGCCACGTGATTATGACGCAACTGCTTCCGGTTGCATTGAGGGGTCTTCTACCGGAAAACGTTCGATTAGCCATTGTGAAGCTATGTGCATTTCTCAATGCAATCTCTTAGAAGGTAATCGATCCAGAAATCATACCAAGGTTAGAGAATGATTTGGTGCAATGTCTTGTCAGTTTCAAGTTGGTGTTCCCACCATCCTTCTTCAACATCATGACGCACGTCCTAGTTCACCTATGCGAAGAGAATAACGTTTTGGGTCCTGTATTTCTACACAATATGTTCCCCTTTGAGAGGTTCATGGGAGTCTTAAAGAAATATGTTCATAACCGTGCTAGGCCAGAAGGAAGCATCTCCAAGGGCCGTCAAAATGAGGAGGTCATTGAGTTTTGTATTGACTTTATTCCTGACCTTAAGCCGATTGGTGTTCCTGAATCGCGGCATAAGGGCAGACTGGATGGAAAAGGCACGCTAGGAGGGGAACAAATAATATGTATGGACGGACATTCTCTCATAGAAGCACACTACACAGTTCTACAGAATTCCGCCTTGGTGGCTCCGTATATGGATGAACACAAGAATTTGCTACGCTCCAAACACCCGGAGCGGTCTGATGACTGGATTACACGTGAACAAACCAAGAGTTTCGCCAGCTGGTTGCAGACACGTATCATGCATGACACCTCTATTGAAGATGACCTGTACTTGCTGTCCCAGTTACCATCTTCGAATATAATGACTTTCAAAGGGTACGAGATAAATGGTAATACATTTTACACGATCGCCCAAGATAAGAAGAGCACCAACCAAACCAGTGGTGTCCGCTTTGATGCAGAAACCAAGACGGGAAAGGAAACATATTATGGTTATATACAGGACATATGGGAACTTGACTATCGACGTGGTTTGAAGGTCCCTTTGTTTTGGTGCAAATGGGTCAATATGACACGAGGCGGGGTAACAGAAGACCCGCAGTACGGAATGACAACATTGGATCTCAACAATCTTTCGTATGCAGACGAACCATTCGTCCTAGCCAATGATGTGGCACAGGTTTTCTATGTGAAGGACATGTCTACCAAGCCAAGAAAAAGAAAAGATAAGGAAGCGAATGCATCGTACGATGAGCCAAAGCAGCACATAGTTCTTTCTGGGAAGAGAAACATCGTGGGAGTGGATGACAAGACAGACAAGTCAGAAGATTATGAAAAGTTTGATGAAATTGCTCCATTCACAGTGAATATTGACCCGAGCATCCCGTTAATTATGTGTTTTGGCATTTGAAACGCGAGGAAATTTTATGTGCAAACAAATTCTTTCATGCCTTTACTGATTTTTAAAGTTAAGTTATTCACAAACTAGTGATTCACACTAATTTCAAATAATTCAAAATTTAAACTATTCAAATTTGAAAACTACGGGCACTAATAGAAAGTTTGTAATTATTTGTACCTAAAGCAAAAATATTCACAAAGAAACTCTAAATACACAAAAAAACAACTCAAAAATAAATAAAGCAAAAAAAATAAAAAAAGCCCGCCTACTAGGCCAGAGCGGCCTGCATACGACTAGAAACCCAACCTGTTGTTGGGCCAGGATGCAGGCCCGCAAAGGCCCAGTAGGCCAACAGGGCAGCACAGAACATGTAGGCCCAGTAGGCCTGCTTTGGAGAGGAGCTTGAGAGAGCTACCGCACAGGGGTTTATAAACTAGTGCGGTCGCCCCTCGGCTAGCGAGGTGGGACTAAACTTGCGGACCGCACCTGCGCCAGCGCACCCCCTTTAGTACCAGTTCGTGGCACCAACCGGTACTAAAGGGGGGCCTTTAGTACCGGTTGGAGCCACCAACCGGTACTAAAGGGGGTGCGGTTCCCGCCGCTTGGCCTGGCCAAAACAGGCCTTTAGTACCGGTTGGTGGCACCAACCGGTACTAAAGGTGCCTTCTATATATACAACACTTACGAAAATTTCATTCTCCCTCTGTTTCTTCCTTTGTTTCCCCATTGAAGTACCGCCCGCGCGCCCCGATCGATCGACGCCGTCGCCGTCGCCGCCCCCGTCCCTGTCGCCGCCCTCATTTCCGTCGCCGCCCCGGGCCCGTCGCCATCGCACCGTCCCCGTGTCGCCGCCCCCGTGTCACGCCCCGGCCCGTCGCCGCCCCAGGCCGTCGCCTCGCCGTCGCCGTCGCCCCGCTGTGAGCTCTCCCCCTCTAACCCCTCTCCCTCGCCCCCGGCGGCCACCATGGCCGCCGCCCCTCCCCGAGTCCATACACACACACACACAAGCATGATGAACACACACACACATACACATACATATGTATGAATTAATGCATGTATATATTAGTATATACGTATTTTGTATGTTTAATTAGTTTAGATTTTTTAGATTATTATTTTTTCACTAGTATATATGTATGAATGCATGTTAGATGGATATAATTAGTGTTTAATTAGTATGGAATTTTTTTATATAATGTTGTTTTTCAGTTTTTTAATGGATGTATAAAAGTTGTGTTTTCTGTTTTTAGTGTTAGATGCTTAATTAGTATGAAATAGCATATAGAATTTTGACATATGGAATGATAGCATAATTAGTGTTATATAGAAATGTTAGAAATTTTAGTTATCAAAATCCAATCATTAAAAAAATGTTACTTTTTGCGGGCATATAGCTAGTATTTGTTCTCGACGATGCCCGGCCCGCATCCTCGCCGTCAACCCGTCCGCGACGACGTCCGACTGACCCATGTCCGGGACTGGGCTCCGTCGGGCTGGCACTGGGAGGTGCTGCCTGGAGGGGCGCGCAGCTTGATGAGGAACCCGGCCCCGGGTCCCGTCGTCGACCCTGATCTCGTTTGGTGGCGTTCGCGTGGGCCAGTTTCGGTGCGGAGGGAGCCGGCCCTGCCGGAGGTGGTACGTCGCCGTGTCAGGGAGGAGGACGAGCATGTCCATCGCTACATGGTTGCGTTAGAGGGCGGCAGGTTCTCCAATACCTGGCAGTTTCTTCAGGGATCTCACTTCAGCTATGATCCTGTGAGGGTTCCTTCTCTTTGGGTGTCCACCGCCCGCGCCGCAGGAACCGCGAGTGTCCTAGATTCTTCTATAGTATTCGATCTTTAATTAGCTACCTAGCTAGTGATGTACTATTCAATATTATATATTATTCGAGACGATGTATTCAAGATTATATCTATTATTCAAGACGATGTATTCGAGATTATATCTATTATTCGAGACGATGTATTCGAGATTATATCTATTATTTGAGACGATGTAATTTGAATACTAAATTGTTTTATATTTCTTTTGGCATAGTTAAATAAAAGCTATGGCGGACAATACCAACAAAGAGGGAGAACAGACTATGTTTGATATAATACGTGGGCCAGATGATGATCAGAATGAAGAAGATTATGACGGCTCCGAATTTCTAAACAACACCGGAGAGGGTGATATGATATTCGATCGCGACGACCGAATTGATGAAGTCATGACCGGTGAGGTATATATATTTATATAAGCAGGCATCTGGTGATCATCACATGTTTTAAATGAGTTGAAGATATATTAACGAATCGATCTTTCTTCTTTCAGCCATCCGGATCGAGCAAATCTTCAGGCAATAGGATGAAACGAGGCCCGAACAAAAAGTTGAAGGAGGGCGTAAAGTATAATATTGAGGCAATCAAACCAAATGGCGAACCATTAGCGCCTAAGAAGATTGCGGACAAGTTCGTTCGTCAGTGCGGAGTTCTTGTGAAGGACTAACTCCCGATCTCCCTTCAAGAATGGAGAGAGCCAGCAAAGCCACATCGAGATCTTACTTTTGTCGACGACAGACAAAAAAGTCTGCTTTGGGATACTCTCATGGAACATTTCACCCTACCAGATCATTTCACACAAGAATATGTGCAGAAAGTCAAGGACGCTGCTCTTAGGAAGATGACGGTTGCATTCAAGAACCACAAGAATCATGAATGGGACAAGTACGTCAAGGGAGGAAGGAAGACTCCAGTATTCGAGGGAACAGTAGAGAATCAAAGTGCTCATTGGGACGATTTCGTGAAATTCAAGGATTCAGAATTAGCTAAGGAACGGTCGAGAATAAACAAGAAGAATGCCGAAAAAAAGGATAAGTTCCATAAGCTGGGGCCAGGTGGCTACGCGGTGGCAATGCCTAAGTGGGATAAGTCTGAGAAAGAGATGGAGGATGCAGGTGTCACTCCGGTTACTAAGAGCTGGCCCCCCAGGTGCAGGACTTGGTTCTATGCGCGTGGGGGGGAGTTGGACCCGAAAACAGGCAAAGTTTCAACGAAGGCATGTCTGAACGGAGCCGACGATAATATACTTGTTGCAATATAAGAGGCTCGAACGGGGGTGTTCCAGCCCAACAGAGAGAATGACGAGCTTACGCGTGCCCTGGGAAATCCTGAACACCCGGGAAGAACACGAGGCAAGGGCGCTATTCCGTGGTATGAGGGGTTTTCGGACTGGAACACCGACTACAGAACCCGTGCGAGAAGGAAGATTGCGGAGGAGAAGCAGAGGAAGATGGAGGAGGAGAAGAGGAAGCTATACTATGAATGCCTTCAAGGCCTAGAATCAGCGCACGCGGACTTGGTAGTCAAATTCCAGCGGCAGCAGGAGCAGATCGACTCACTTAGCCAGCAAAGGGGGTCTCAGCAGCTGCAGCAGCTAGCGGATGATCCAGCATTGGATACCACCGCCCCATCCATGCCGAGAAGCAGCGTGGGTTCCGCCCTGTTTGACGCAATGCTAGATAGATACCCCGTGGATGACATCGCGGAGAACACTAACTGCGAGCTACACTTCAAAATTAAGAACATATCCTTGAACGTATCCTTCAAGATAGATACCCCCGATGCAACCTTCCATTGCAACCCGATTCCAGCAGGCTATGCTCGTGTCGTGGTTGATGAGGTGGTGGACCAATATTCGGGGCTAGAGCTTGACATTCCTGGAGGTGCGAGGAGCACACACTCGGAGATGCCAAACATCGTATCATCCTATGGAGAAAGGATTGCATCATCTTTCGAAGGCCACCGACACCGCGTCACCCGACTCCTCGTCGAAGTCCGCCACCGAGTCAGCAGACTCCCGCTCCTCCAAGTCCACCAATGCATGAGGCCACTCCTCCTCCTCCAAGTCCGGCACAACCTCAGGCCACTCCTCCTCCAAGTCCGGCACAGCTTCAGGCCACTCCTCCTCGTCCAACTCAGCCCCGTCAGCCGTCTCCGCCGCCTCAGCAAACGCAGAAGAGACACCCCGCAGCTATGGTGCGTAGCGGTACGAGTCGAGGTCATAGTACAGGAAATACAGGCGGAGGCAAGCGATATAAATATGGTCCAAACCTCACTACTCCTCTTCCTGAGAGGGCTTACGACAGGACCGAGGAGCAAACCAATGCCATAGTGCGGGCAGAAGTCGACGCCCATTTTGGACCGAAACCGCCACCGCCGCCAAGGGAGAAAGTGCCTATGGAAGTAGTTGAGCACTTCATTCATATGGCTCAACCACCAGCTCCTAAGCCTGTTGACACAGACTATGAGCACCACATTAGGAAGTTACATCGACAACGTCTATAGAAGGAGGCGAGCTCGAGCTCGAGCAAACAACAAGCAACTGTCAAAAAATGCGGGAAAACCGTTGCCCAGCTGGGAGAACAGGCGGCGCAATCGATCCCCCCGTTTGTTGTGCTGCCAACAACACGTGACAGTACACGCGCCCAATATTATTGTGGCCAAACAGTTTACGTTCCCGAGGTGGGCGATGTGGTAATAACCCAGGAGCATATAATGTAGACTGAAACTCTCAACATCACTGTTGGACAACTCCTCGAGATCGAGGACATGCCTGTGCTTACAGAGGAGGAAATAAAACGGAAATATGCCCGGGGCCAACCTTTGGTCAAGCCAGAAGAGGTCAAGAAGCTCCCAACGAGAATGTATGAATTGCATCAATGGTACATGGACATTACCCAAGAGATCCGATCGAGAGTCCCTCATGGTGCAAGTCAAGAAGGATCATTACTACCATGAGAAACCTGTGACCGTTGAGTATTCTGAACTGTTTCAGTTATACAATCAAGACGCACTCGACAAATCTATCGTCAGTTGCTATTGTCTGTAAGTGATTTCTTTTTGTAATTTAAGTCTCAAGCTAGCTGTAGTGATCCTTTTGATCAATCATTACCTGTAATTATCCTCACTATATTCTTTTCTGTGGTATTATGCAGGATGAAGATGTATGAAATGAGAAAAGGTGGACGCTATGGCATTGGGTTCATTGACCCAAACACCGTTAATGAATACACATGGGAAATAAACAAGCATCATGAAAAGCAGGTAGAGGACAGCATGCTAGAGTTCTTGAAGTGCCTCAAATACAATGAAGATATACTACTTCCTTACAACTTCCAGTGAGCCACACTTTCTTGTACTACAAATTCTCTGTTTTGCCTACTAGCTAGCTAAATGTTTTTGCTTACATATGCCCGCTTAATTAAGACATGCAAACGTGTGTGCATGCAGATTTCACTGTATCTTGTGTATCATTAAAGTTGACGCCGAAACAGTTGAAATATTGGACTCACTACTCAAAGCAAATAGTGACTATAACATCTTGTTTGGGATAGTCAACAGGTAATTTCAATCATTATTAACTATATATCTTGGCCTATTTAGTTCGTCATTTCATGATATGAACTATTTAATAACCCCTTTATTCATTTTCTTTGTCGGCGGGCAGGGCTTGGGCAAGGTTCATCAGCGTCACGGAAGGCGAATGGAAACGACAGCTGAAATGGTTTTGACCCAAGGTAAGTAATTAAGTAGTACTAACTAGCTAGCTAGCTGCCATCTCTTTAATTATCATGCTTGATTAATTATTATCTGATCAAATTAAATTCCATTCTCGTAATAAAGGCTCTGAAGCAGGCGCGGGGGACTAATCTATGTGCATTCTGCGTTTGCAAGAACATTCGCATGATGGCGTCCGAAAGGAGCAGATCTCAAAGACAGGAATGGGTACGCTTGTCAGAACACTATTCATAATTTTTACACCATTATCGATATCTAGTCACACAACTAATACACATGCATATTGATCTCCTTCTTAACAGTTCACAGAGGTGCGGGACAAGCTCCTAGAAACGGAGCGCGTAGAAGCACTTCAAGAGGAAATAGCGGGATTTTTGCTCGACCAGGTCATAAATCCGAAGGGAGAATACTATTACCCGCTACCGCCCCCATCGACCAGGTCATGAACCACTTCCAATTGTCATTGTGCTCTGAAGGCACCAATTAGGCTAATGCCACTGGCTCCGAAGGCAACATGCATATGTAGGAGAAATTGTATATAGCTATATATACATGTGTGTATGTGTGAATTAATATGGTGGTTTGTGAGACATTGATGATATATATATGATTGGTTCTACTAGAAATTCTATTTCTATACAATGTGTAGTATCGTAAAATACCAGCAAACGAAAAAGAATTAAAATGGAAAAGACAAAATTAAATGAAAAAGAAATCATAAAACCAAAAACCCCCCAAACATTTTAGTACCGGTTGGTGTTACCAACCGGTACTAAAGGGTTCCCGGCCCCCGGAGCTGGCTCATGCCACGTGGTTGCCCTTTAGCACCAGTTCGTGCTGAACCGGTACTAAAGGGGGGGGCTTTAGTGACTACACTTTAGTGCCGGTTATGGAACCGGCACTAAAGGGCCTTACGAACCGGTGCTATTGCCCGGTTCTGCACTAGTGAGTATGGCTCTGGGATTGCTTTCTCGCAGGGAGTCGAGAAAGGGTCTCTGGCCGAGGTTGATAACACTTCTACTACTTTACTTTATACTACTCTACTCCCTCCTTTTGCTGCAAGATGGTGGTTTCCAGAAGATGCTAGTCTCCGATAGGACAAGGTTCTCCCCTCTATTCTGGCATTTCTGCAGCCCAGTCCACATATACAGCCTTCCTTTGATACTCTTGCATATGTAGTGTAGATCCTTACTTGCGAGTATTTTGGATGAGTACTCACGGTTGCTTTGCTACCCCTTTTCCCCCCTTTCTTCTTCTTTCCGGTTGATGCAACCAGATGTGGGAGCTCAAGAGCCAGATGCCACCGCCGATGCCTACTACTACGTGGAGACCGACGACGACTGAGAGAGTCCTGGATTAGGGGGTGTTCGGGTAGCCGAACTATACCTTCAGCCGGACTCTAGGACTATGAAGATACAAGATTGAAGACTTCGTCCCGTGTTCGGATGGGACTTTCCTTGGCGTGGAAGGCAAGCTTGGCGATGCGGATATTCAAGATCTCCTACCATTGTAACCGACTATATGTAACCCTAAACCTATCCGGTGTCTATATAAACCGGAAGGTTGTAATCCGTAGGCAATCAACTCCATATACAACAGAAAAAATTTGCACAAAAAACTTAAGATTACAGTTATAGCCGAACAATACATCTATCAAGGACTAGCAAAAAAAGAAACTTAAAACTACAAACACCCTGTGTTAATTCTGCAGCACCACAGCCCCGCTCAAGGCTGGCCAAACGACAACTGACAACCAGGGGTCATCTCCATGCATTTCTGGACACGGATCCAGCCATTGCCGCCAACTTCATTGGAGGGAAAACCTTATACGCCAATATCTCAACTCAACCCATGCTCAACATTGCCTGCACGTCAACAAACTGTAAGACCACATCAAAAAATGCAATGCATCTTGGCACGGCGCATACCCCGGTGGCATGGGGCAAGCGAGCTCATATTTCATGTATGTACTATTCTTCAATTATTTTTAAAGAATATATATTCTTCAATTGGTTTGTATATGGATAGCATTTTCCAATTACCATGCTCACTAATGAAAAATTACACCTTAAAAGTTAAATGTAGAAGCAAGTGGGCTGGTTTCTGTACGAACACCACGACCATGGTCTCGGAGCTACAATTATCCTATGACATTAAATACTTTTGTGATTGGAACAACATATAATTTTGTTGGACTACATAGTGAATCTTGGGATTAATCGCTTTTATTAATGTGATAATTTCTATTTTGTTAATATTAATAGAAGAAAACATTTAACAGACAATGAACATGCGAAATATTTTCCTCGTGGAAGATGGACAATTACCGGTGTGAGTCTTGGTCCTTCTTTTACCCTTTAACTAGTAAATTGTTTAAAAAGCTAGGGAGATACACCTACAATGAGTTGGAGAACAGAATGAGATTTATTTGTTATTCTATATTTCACTCAAACAAATTAGAACAGCTTGGTGGAACTGGCACATTGCTTTCCTATTTCTTATCATGTACTCCCTCCGTCCCAAAATTCTTGTGTTAGATTTGTCTAAATATGGATGTATCAAGTCACATTTTAGTATTAGATACATACGTATCTAGACAAATCTAATACGAGAACTTTGGGACGGAGGGAGTACTAATTTTAAAATGGACCTGATACGGATACACTAATTTTAAAATGCACCTGATACTGATACGCTGGTTCCAGAAATATCCATGCATTCTAGCACTGGGATACTATTGTAGTAGTTCAATAACCATGGTGCGGAAGTGCTGGAGCACAGTTGGTTTCATGAACCAACAGCAGGCAAGTGATTTTTGTTACTCATAAGTAAATCTGGAAAATAATTTGCAATGGTTGTCATCACGTTATGGGATGGTAATTCATACCATCCTGGAGGCTTGTGGTTATAAAATACAGTTTCAAGGTTTACATCAAAGATGCTTCCTCAGAACTTCAGAGTCTGAGCAACATGGTTATTAGCTCGCACCAGAGGCTGACATTATGTAATGTTGTTGGTGCTGAGAGAACAAAGCCATCTAAAGCTAGTCATAAAACTGGCATGCATATTTTGTGATACTGTAGTTTTGGCTAAGTGCTAGAGCATAGGATCCATGATCCCTGAAGCAGACGCACAGACTACATCACACAAAATACTCAAGGAACCATAGGCCGCCCACTCATTTTTGTTGCTACAAGTACGTCAAATCAACAAATGTATTTCTATGTCTGATGCACAGAACAAGTTTCTCACAAAACAATTCATAAAAAATATCGCCGGTATGTACAACCGTAGCAGAAAGACTCAAATTTTGAACCATAGTTGTGGGAAAAGGAAAGTACAGAGCACATATTCCACAGGTAGAGTTCCATGTGCACGTTGAATGTGAAGAAATGAACTATAAAACATTTGACATTGCCATGGACACTGTCAGGTACAAGAATGTACCATGCCTTCAACATGAGCAAATTATATGCCTGAAACGTCTACGCAGACATGGAGTTTCCACATACCAAGTTGACCATTATCATCCACAACTGAACATATATGACAGATTACAAAACAAGCTTCTCGCAGAACAGATACCATGTATGTGTACTGCCAGTAACAGAGGGGCTCAACGTCCTGAACCATAATAACGGGAGAAGGCAGAAAGCACATATATACATACCGATAGTGATGTCGCAGTCACCAGTTAACTCGCCGTCGATGAAGAGCTGCAAGAGTGTGGGCTAGCTGGAGTACTCCTTGAGCCCCTGCTGGAGCGCCTCATTGGCGAGCACATCATGCATCTCAAGGTATGTCCAACGAGCGAAGGATCGGCAACACATTAATTCCATGAAAATGCCAGAATCACGAAAAATCTAGCTGCATCATAAAGACTAAGCAGTAACATACCTTGAGAAGTACATCAACACTGGCTACAGCTTCAGAGATAACAAATTAAGTTGTGTGCCAAAATAGATCATAACCACTGGCTCCATTTTCTTGAAGAGAAAATGCTACAAGACCAACTTCCAAGAAATCCATTCCTGAATTTTGAAACAGTACAAGCACATTAATTCCATGAAAATGCCAGATGAAGCCTAGTTTGCCACACCTGCCATTTAAGCACTTAAATAACTGACATACAAAACTAAGACAAACAGACAATAGACTACACCCCAACACATGAGGAACATTACTAACCATGGCATAGGTCAAAATTCGCATGCATAAAAGCAGGGTTGCTCGTTCAGTTGTCCCTTGGATCAGTACTTCAGTAGCATTACTCAACACATACATCAATACATGAGATCTGAATCTAATTACCAGGCTAAATAATGTGTACTCAAACAATCTGAATTCAGTATCAGGTCTATTTTAATGCACTCAAATCCAATATCAGGCCAATTAATGTACTCAAAACAATCTGAATCCGAGCCAGGCATGAAATTCATATTGAGAACCCCTCCTTGTATGCGATGAAGAAGAGTGGATATATGGGACACATGGACAAACAGCATGACAAGGATTTATTTGTTTGCAGATTGAGAACATGACCGTGACATACAGACTTGCATTTTTTAACACAACATATCTTCCAGTTCTAGAGTACCAAGAAACAGAACCTATCTATTGCACATGTACCCAGAAATAACTAAACAGGTAGCCATGGACATCACCAATGAACTTTGACAGAATACAAATGAACCGCGGACCAATCGACTAGCCCTGCAGTAGGTAAGATCAGAGCTTAAAGGGGACGAACCCATCCACGGAGATGACGAGGAGGAGCAGCACGTACGCGACGGGCAGAGGCCCCTGGCAAAGCCGCAGAGGCAGCGCCTGTCGCTGCAGCGCGGATGGCAGAAGGGAGTGGCTAGCTCCGTGGCGGCGGCGCCACCTGTATCTCACCATAGCTCGCCGCCGACCGAAGATGGATCCGTGGCAGTCGCACGGGACATTAGAGACTTCCAAATCCGGTGGTAGAGAACGACGAGCTCGGCGCCGCTACCGCCACCTTGGCCTTCTCGTCGGTGTCGATCTGGTTGGATGGACAATGCATCATGGGTTTCGGCGGGACATGCGCTGCTCGAGTGCGACCGAGGAAGGCGGATTGATCTGCGCCGGGAGGAAATGGACCTGTCGCGACCACTACCGCCGCAACTCGAGCGCGTGGCCGTGGCCGTGGGAAAGATGGGGAGGGGGCGACGCACATAGAGGGGAGAAGAGAGGGGATCGATGGATCGGGAGAGGTGAGGCTGTTCTGCGGCGGCGCCGGCATGGAGCGGGCGGAGGAAGATTGGTGGAGTGGCGGCGGCTGAGGGAACGGGAGGATAGAATGGGGAATTAGGGTTAGGTGTGTGTGGACTGTGGAGTATAAATGGGCTGGCTCAAAATTTTGCCACCCTGCCGCGTTGGCCACTTAAAATTTTGCATCTCCGCGCTCTCTCAAATTTCAGGCTCGCCCTTTTCTTTCCAACTTTTATATATGGCTGATTGACAAGTGGACCAAATAAGCGGGTACAACAGACACATCGGCAGAAGCCATCCATGACGGTTCATATGGCAACTAAAGAAAGAAAAAAAAAGGCATAGATGGTCGATTCATGACAGTTTCTGTGACGGTCCTTCAATGCCCGTCATCAAGGGGCTGCCGTTTTGGAGGTTATTCGCGTCTTGTTCATCCATGACGGTTCCCGTGACGGTTTTCAGGAACGTCACCCGAAGTCCGTCATGGATTAACAGATTTCTTGTAGTGAATATGGAGCACGGACGAGACGAGGAAGCAGAAGAGAGGTTGCGGGACATAATCTTAGACGGAGGTGATGTCATGTCGTGTTTTCTTAACGACAATGATGGTCTGGAAGAATAGCAGGGTGAAGAAGCAGGTCCGGAAGAACAGCAAGGTGAAGAAGCAGGTCCGGAAGAACAGGGTGACGGCTTCAGTGACCGAACAGAGTCCGGCCAGGTAAATATATTAGTTAAGCCTGTGCTGAGACTAGCTAATTGATGCATTCATTGTTTTGGTACGTACACATATTAATTAACTCTCGTCTTTCTTCTTTTTCCTACCCCTCCGGATCGAGCATAACTTCGGTAAAGAGACTAGGCCCGAAGAAAAAGTTGCGCGAGGATGAAAGGTTTGAGATCACAGCAATCGCGCGCGGCGGCCTACCGATTGAACCCATCCGGACAAAGGATGCATTTACTGCTCAGTGCGGGGTTCTTGTTAGGGACAAGATCACGATCAGCATCCACCAATGGTTTAAGCCAGTTGAAGAAGACCCTGAGGTGTCTTATGTCAATGATATGCAGAAAGATGATCTTTGGAAGGAGCTGAAGGCAAATTTCACCCTACCGCCAGAGGAGGATCCGGAGAAGCCGGTTATAGAGCAATTAATTAAGTCTGCTGCTCTTAAGAAGATGGCAGAGCTATTCAGGAGGTGGAAGAATGAGCTGTAAAGGTTTGTCGACAAAAAAGAGACACCAGAATTCAAGGGCAAATATGAGAAGATCAGAGATCAATGGCCCGCATTTGTGGCCCACAAGACATCGGATAAGAGTAAGAAGATGTCGGAGACAAACAAGAAAAATGATGCGAAGAAGATGCTTCACCATCGCACGGGGTCAGGTGGCTACCTCAAACCCCGGCCTAAGTGGGCAAAGGCTGAGACTGATCTGCTTGATAAAGGGATCGAACTAGAGACAATGAACTAGACAGACCGTTGCCGGACTTGGTTCTTCGGGGCTGGTGGATCCTTGGACCCTGTAACAGGGAAGTGCATTTGGACGGACGAGCAACTTGACATACACTTGAAGAAGCTTCGGTACTATATCAATGCAGCGCAGAAAGGGACGTTCCTTCCAGACAGAGAGAACGACGAGCTCACAAAGGCCCTCGGAAATCCTGAGCACCTTGGACGGACACGAGGCATGCCAGGCTCCATTCCGTGGAAGGCTGGGTTTCCGGACGCAAGCGGTTACAAAAGCCACGAGAGGAGGAAGAAAGTGCAGCAGACCGAACTGCAGGCGCTGCACGCAAGGGTACAAGCGATAGAGGAACGAGAAAAAAATCGCAGCAAACGACTTGCTGAAGCTTCCCCTGAAGCTACCCTGCCATCTCAGCAGAGAAGCAGCGTGGCTTCCACCGAGCTGCTTCAGCCGGAGCTTGTCTTGACGGCTCCTGCCAGCTATCCCGTGGATGCTATCACGAAGGCTCAAAATTGCCACCTTATGACGCAATGGATTAATATGAAGGTCAAGGCGGCTGTTGGCTCTGTTTTTCCTAATGAACCTGGCGCAACTTTTCACTGCCGGCCGATTCCATAAGGATATGCTAAGGTGATGGTGGATGAAATAACAGAGGGATTTGAGGACCTCCCGCTTGACCACCCTATCGGAGAAGGGGATACTCGGCTGGGTTCTTCTCTGAAGACTCCATGCCTATGGCGGAAGGAGCTCATCAACCTTCCGAACTGGACGCCTCTGCCTCCTCCTCCTCCTCCGGGGAGTCAGGGCACTCTGCCTCCTCCACCGCCTCCTCCTCCGGCGAGTGACGATCAGGGCCCTCGGCCGGCTCCTTCTCCGGCGCGTGGCGGCACTCCGCCTCCTTCTCCGCCTGCGTTGGCGCGCCCGAGCAGCCAGCCTCCTCCTTCTCCGCCTTGTCAGCAAGGGCGGAAGAGACCCGCCACCTCGTCAGCAAGCGCGTCGTAGTCCTTCTCCTCCGCCTCGTAAGCAAGTAAAGAAGACAGCCGCTCCGTCTGTTCGGCCGGTGTCTAGCAGTACAGTCAGAGGCGGGAGGACGTACAGATTCGGTCCTTCTCTGAAGACTCCAGAGAAGTTACCATACGAGAGGACCCCGGAGGAGAACGCGAAGATCGCGCGAACCGAAGTGGATGAGTGGTTTCAAGGGTTGAAAGCAAAGAGACATCCACCTTCGGAGGAGAAGGTAGATCTGGTGAAAGTGAAGCGCACTCTAGCTGCCCTGGCAAAACCACCCAAGTCTCCGCCGAAAGGCAACTATGAGCGCATTATTGGAAAGACATGGGCCGAAGCGGAGCGGTCGGGAAGTACAGTCAGTGATCAAAGGATGAAAGAACGACGAGCAACTGGGAAACAAATTGCCCAGCTCGGCGAACAAGGGAATCAATCGTGCCCCCCGCTCAAGGTGCCTAGCGACATCGTCGATCCGAGGATGGTGCCCGGTTATAGCAATCTTGAAGATTACCTGTCCGACGATGTACATTATGATTTCATGGACGTGCAGATACACAGATACGAGTACGGGAAGCCTCTCGTCAAAGATGAAAAATCTCTAACAACGATGATGCGAAGATTGCATGATTGGTACTTGAAAATCTGCAGAGAGTCTGGGGGGAGGAGTACTTTGTATGTGAGAGTTAAAAAGGAGCATGACCTCATTGGAATTGATCTGTTGCCTATTCCATTTGAGGAGTTCTTCAGTTTTTCAATCAATTGGCCCTCGATAAAGCAACGGTCACCTGCTACTGTCTGTAAGTACTACTACTTCTGTCATTAAGTCTCTCTATATAGCTCAGCTCTTTCATTGCATTTATTTATAATTATCCTCACTATATTAATTATGCAGATTGAAGATCGCCGAATTTAAGAAAAGACAAGTCGGTGATATTGGGTTCATTAACACATATCTCATAGATGCAACTGAGGTTAAATTTCATGCTACAGAAACCGAGGCCAACTTGCTACGATCATTCAAAATAAATGAACACAAAGATATAATACTCTTTCCTTACAATTTCAAGTGAGTGTTACTGTCTTGTGCATATTCGGTTTCCCTTATATATTAGTCCAGGTTATAGTAATGTAATTGATGAGTTATGCATGCGTGCGCAGGTACCACTATATTCTCCTAGAAATTAGGCTTGAGCAGGGAGTAGTAACTGTCTTGGACTCTAGACGAAAAGATCCCCAGGAGTATGCGGACATGACTCAAATGCTCGAGAAGTAAGTTAAATCAATCATTATCCACCATATCAGCAACTTTGTTCATTTCTGATATCAAGTAATTGTTTTCTTCGTCCGGCAGGGTTTGGAGAAAATTCACCAGAAAAGCTCTGGGACTGTCGAAGGAGCTGGAATTTAGAAACCCGAAAGTAAGTACTATAGTAGCATGTTCCGCGCATCTCCTAGTGATTCAAGCGCCAGTTTCATCAATACCATTTGGCATTCTTGCTTATCAGTTTGATTGACCTCTATTTCTTGTAAAGTGTTTGTTGCAGGAACAAGGGAATGATTTCTGTGGATACTACGTCTGCGAGTCCATCCGCCACACGACCTGTGAGCGGGGCTACTCTAACGAACAATATGAAGTGCGTAAATAACAATATTCTCAATTTTATTTTATTACCATCATTTGTGTTGAGTTTCATTCATTCATATATATATATATATGTATTGACCCCCTTCTTCAAATTAGATGTTTCGGATGCGGAATGAACTCCTAGCACCAGATCGCATGCGATCAATTCAAGAGAAATTGGCGGCATTCTTTCTTGACCACGTGATCGCTGAAGACGGAGAATACTATGTGGACCATGCGTCCGTAATTTAGGAGATTATATTTGTAAGAGATAATTATTGTATATATGTAGTCTGTAGTGTCGGATAGATATACGAGAACTTGTTGTTCGACCAATCTCTCGGAGAAGGAGAGGTGGTCGATATCACTTCTCTCTGTATGCATATATGTTCATGACGATCTTCTGTTTCCTTCGTTTGCTTACTAGCTAGCTAGCGTGTCTAGTCCTCTATATACATATGTATAGTACGTAGCGTCGACCAAGTACGGACATAAGAGAGGACACTTCTCTCTATTAATTAGCTAGCTAACACAATATATGAAATACCTAAATTAACCCCCCAAAACCCCCAAAACCCCCACCCCCCTCCAGCCACAGAAATGCTGACGCGTGGATGCTTATTGGTTCCGGTTGGTACCACCAACCGGGACCAAAGGCCCTCCTGCCTGGGCTCAGCGCGCAGGCCACGTGGAGGCCCATCTGTCCCGGTTCTGGTTAGAACCGGGACTAAAGGGTCAGGGCATTAGTAACAACCCTTTAGTCCCGGTTCAAGAACCGGGACAAAAGGCCCTTACAAACCGGGACAATAGGCCCTTACAAACCGGGACAATAGGCCCGTTTTCTACTAGTGTTCCTTTCCGCCCTTCAAGTGTGAAAAGATTGGCCATCTAGGATTTCACCCTACATCATACACAAAAACTTAAAATAGTTGCTGAAGATTTATTTAGGGGTTAAGGTATCTGTGGCCATTTGAGGGGCTAAATTATAAGGGACCGGTTGGAGATGCCCTTAGCTCTTGTGATAGACCATGCAAGCTGAAGTTTGCATGCTTCAAAAGGTGGTTTTAAATGAAGTGCCAAAAGTACTTTGTATAGAAAAAAGGTCCTACTTTTTTGTTTGCAAATATCTTCTGTGTACTTTTTTAACTCAAATGATCTTACATGTCTTTCTTGATTTGAGTCATCTTACATGTCTTTGTGAAGAGAAAGTTAGGGTCATCATATCTCATATGCTTTGAGAATATATGAAGAGTGATGGGAGGACTTTTGTCAGTGTCAAGTAAATAAAACTCCGACCGGATAAAAGAAGTAAAAATCATCGAGAGAGCCCTTCGCCTCTTATTCCCCTTTCTCCTGTAGATAGGCGTGAAGACCATCTCTGCCTCTTTTTCCACCGCCAAATCATCGCCACTCCACCCGCCTCTAGCGCCAATATGATGTCAAGAGGTGGGAATCTATTGGGGTTGCCATGTTATGCAGGGTTCGGAATCGTCTATGACCTCTTTAACAATGCCACAACAATTTATTGTGGTTGGATGGTTAGAGAGACAGTGATATCCCAACCCACCAGGGGTCAAGTCCTGGTGCTCGCATTAGTCCTGGATTTATTTTAGGATTTCCGACGATGCGCTTTCAGTAGGAGAAAACGTTCCCGTCGACGACGAGAGGCGGCTATGGTGTCTTCGTACATCTCAAGATGATATGCCAACTCAGTTTGTCGAAGGTGCTCATAGAGATAGGGTATGCGTGTGTGCGTTCATAAGGTGAGTGTATGCGCGTATGTATAAGCGCTTGTATCTGTACTGTGTTAAAAAAACTTTGTAACGATGCAGAAAACAAGATACTAGACCGGTAGAGAAAAAACAATATTTTAGAGCTTTGTGCATAAATTATTTTTTTGCAGGGATTTGCAACTCTTTGTAATAAAAACGAAACGCGTTCAGGTGTTTTATATCAGAAAAACCCATCCAAAAACAAAAATCAGCTCCTACCTTTTTCTTCTTCGCCCAAATCTCATCTCATCAGATCACCAAACCATGGAAGCACTCGGGGCGCCGCGATCGCCGCCGCCGGCCACAGCGGCCACCTCGGCCGTTCTCGACGACGACGATCTCCTCGGCGAGATCCTCCTCCGCGTCACCTTCCCCACCAGCCTCGTCCGCACCGCTCTAGTCTGCAAGAGCTGGCTCCGCCTTGCCTCCGACCCCGTCTTCCTCCGCCGCTTCCGCGACCTCCACCCACCCAGTTTCCTCGGCTTCTACGTCAAAACTGGAGGCACCAAGCCACCGCGGTTCGTGCCGATGCCTCAGCCCCCTGAGCTCGCTGCCGTTGTCCACCCTGCAAACTTCGATTTGGGCACCTTGGGCAGCGACAGCTTCGGCTTCTGTGTGGATTGCTGGAACGGCCTCCTCCTACTCACCTCCTACCTGCACGACGGCCCACCAGTAAGAACAGTCCGATGCCCGCTCTACCCTGGGAGATACACGACCATCCTCCCGCCAGTTCCGCAAACCAGCAGCATCCATGATGACCGCTTCACATACTACGACAGAGAGGTCATCCTCAAAGGCGGCGACGACGGCCTGTCCTTCTATCTGGCAATGGGCGTGGAAGGGCAGCAGACAATTGTGGATGTGTATGTCTTACAAGATGATATATGGGCCATCTACTCTTCGGTTGCAACCGAATTCACCCGTATTTCGCTACGACTCGATCATGTTGCTAGTTTGATTGGTGACGGCAAGATCTATACTCTGGCCTATGTGAGCGGGATCAATATTTTAATCGTGCTAGATCTTGTGTCTACCTCTCTGTCGTTAGTTAACCTCCCAGAAGAGGTGTTATCGTGGTGTGGCAAGCTGTCGCTCGCAGATGATGATTCTGGGGTTCATCTCATCACTCTCAAGGACCTACAAATACGCATCTGGCTGCACGGGGTGGATGGCAATAATGGCGCTGCCAACTGGTTCCTTGTGAATACCATTTGTTTACGTGAGATATGTGCTAATCATATGATACCAAGTCATGGTTTCAAGGATGCAGATGTACATGCACCTGGGTCCAATTCTGAGATCGAGGCGGACAATGCCCTCTACCTTTTTTATATCAAAAGCAAGGTTTTGAAGAAGGTTTACGACGTGACAGAAGAGGATGATTACGTGTTTAGTGTCAGCCCCTTTATGATGGTTTGGCCTCCAAAATTCCCTCTGATGAAGGAAGGACGTGATCTGCTGAAAGAATAACACTGCTAGCTTAGGTTTGCCTCTTTTTAATCTGCCTATATAAATGTGGTCTGCTAGTTACAATTAATGTACATGATGCTGCTATATGCTTATATCTGTTTGACCATTAAAAATGTGAATGGGCCGGTAACTGGCATCCTTAGTTCCCAGCAATGGAGGAATGCAAGGTTTACCTCTTGCTGATTTGTTTACTACTGTGGTCTAGCTTCCATTGTGCGTTATGCTAATATTGTGCGCAATGAAATACAAAAGGATAAAAAAATATAAATGTTTGATCGGTATCTAGGCAAATCAAACACTTTCCAAGTGATATGCTGCCTCCGGTATCACATACATGTTCATGTAATCGCATGGAATGCATAATGACATATCATGGATTTTATATGTTTTCTTATGACAGATGGTGAGTTGTGCAAGCATGCATAGCAGAGTACATCAGTACCTACAAGAATGCATAAAATAATATAGATTGTCACCTCTAAAAATGCATATATGATAGTATATGTATCATCACACATACCAATTGTATCATTCATAAAAATTGTAACATTGTCACCTCTAACTACGCATAACATAATATGTATCGCCGCACATACCAATTGTAACATTCAGCAGAATTGTAATATTTTCACCTCTAAGTTCATGAAAGCATGCATGGAAGAATATACATCGGCACCTACAAGGAATGAATCTTACTACTGTGGCATATCAACACCGGCACCACCATAAGGGGGGGGGGGGGGGGGGGGAGGGGGTCTATAGTCACGTGACCGTACATGTGACTCATGAAACAGAATGCCGCTAGGGACGAATGGGTGCTGCCGTGTCAGAGTAGTGCCCCGCACTGGCTGGCAACACACGTTCGATGATGCCGGGAAGGACAAACTGAAAGCTAAAGTGGCTGGTGCTCGGCCATGGGCGGGGAGGGTTGTAATGTACATGAGCCATGGAGGTTGCATATAACAACCGAACTAAACAACATCACTGACGGGTGGGAAAGACTAAGGGTCGGATTTAGAAGGAAAACTCAGACATGTCAAATGGAGCAGCCTTTTCATTTAGAATCACCGTATCACAAACAGGCAATTGTTTTTCAGTCTGTGATAAGCGTCCGGCCGAGCACCAAAGTGCTTATGGCAGGTCAGTGGTAGTGCTCATCACTAACGTATGGCCAGTGGCCGGTCAGTGATGCACGGTCAATAGTGTTCGGATATGTTGTAGTGCTACTTATAACTTATCTAGAAGCATGAGGATCGATGTTGGTGATGATGCAAACGAGTTCTCCCTTTGGAGAGTAACGAAAAGGGTTGAGTATGAAGATCGCCCTCAGAATCACAAAGTGGCGGCGAAAAAATTCACAATTATCCAGGGTAGGGTTTCAAGTGTATATAAAGCAATTGGCCACCGAAGCCACAGAGGAGGGAGGAAAGCCCCACATGTCATAGGCGCATTTGTAAGACGGGCACCTTCACTAGGTGCCTAGGCCTTGCGGGCCCACCATGCCCCTCCAGATGATGGGCCTTGGCACTCTAGTCCTCTAGTACTACAAAAACACGCTATCATTTTCTCAGATTTTATTGAGGAATTTTTGTTTGGTGAATTTTTTTCTGAAATTCCAAAAATAACAAAAAATAGGAACTAGAAGTGAGCATTGAATTAATACGTTGGTCCCTAAAAAAATTAGAAACATTGCACACTTAGAAGTTAATAGGCATGAAATATACAAAGTTTATAGATATATCAGTGATGTATCACAGACTTCGGCATGAGATCGCGCAGTTCATGAACTGTTGTGTGGTCGCTCAACCCGCGACAGTTCCAAAGTAACAAATTCATTGGGCCCGTCAATAATGCCAGAGTATCATTCTTCTGTGGAATGTTCTTTATTCGGCCTCTTCAATCTCTCATTGACACATATGCTGAAGGTGAAAGAGGTGTTAAGGTGGGAGACATCACCCCTTCACTACTAGGGAAAACCCTAGTAGTAGCTCAGGTTTTGAGGCTATGAGCATTGCGGGCGGCCGCGCTACCAATATGGCGCTACAACTAACTCTTAGTAGTAGCGCTGTCTGTACCCGCGCTACTACTATTGACTATTTCAACAGCGCTTTTCCGGAACGCGCTACTATTAGTTAGCTGTAGCGATTTCCTAGCCCCACGCTACTGCTATATCTTTCATCATTACCATCCTGTTTCAGCTTGAATAAACTGCAATTTCGAGATACTAGGTACTACTAGATATCAATTTCATAAAGCCATAAAGCATTATAGGTACTAGGTACTATTCCCTCGGTTCCAAATTACTCGTCGTGGTTTTAGTTCAAATTTGAACTAAAACCACGACGAGTAATTTGGAACGGAGGGAGTACTAGATAACAATTTCATATATACTCAACATGCATCCTCAAGCAGTACTAGGTGATATCGATGACGATCATCATATGTAGTTCTAGATGATATCGACGACGATCATCATATGTAATTCTAGATGATATAGCCACACACACATATATAGTTCAAGATGATATCGACGACGATCATCATCCTCAAGCCTGGGCAGTGGGTGTTCCTGATAGTAATTAGGATGACCTGTCCAACACGAAGATTCTTGCCAATGAGGAATCTCTTCCACCCAACCGAGTTTAAGTGTGTACGACCGTCTGTGTCCATGCGGTAAGTACAGGTGGTGACGGAGCCCCCTGCGGTAAGGCGTAGTCCAGCTGAGCCTTCTTCATCAGGCTCGATACCACAACTCACAGATAGGTTCTTTGGCAATTTCTGAATAAGAAAAATATATCAATTAATAAATAGCTTCGCACATACTCTTGCAAATATATTTCTATTAAGTCTAGATTTCTACACTATCAAAAGACACAGTACTATGCATTTGTACTAATTAATCATGGATTCTACTAGTAAATATATATGGATTATCTATACTATTAATAGTTCCTTGGATTCTACACTAATAAGCATGTGATCAGACTCTACACTAAAGCATATCATTGACTAGATTTCACAAAGCATATCACTGGACTCTACACTAAGCATATCATCGGATTCACTAAGCATATCATCGGATAATTTGCATTTGTAAGTATAACAATAAAGCATATATATATCATCAAATTACTACAGCCAGTATAACATACCATTTCATGCCGATCGACCATGGTACTTGTCAGGCGGGTCACGAATGGCACCCCGACAAAGTCATCACGTGGCGGAATTATGTCCCATAGGTTGCACACCTCCTCCTCTCTCAGCCTCATTCTTGCTACAATGGCTTCATGAAGTGAGTTCTCATCATCTTCATCGAGTGGGTCCTCATTATCTGAATCATCTTCGTCATCTTCATCATCTTCCACCAGGTTGAGATAAATGACAACCAGCTTGGTTCTTTCTGCTCTGAAGGAGAAGTTAATCAACTCACCACCAGTAAGACGCATGTGGGTGAGGAAACAGGCCCATCCATCTCCTCCAATCTGCGACATATTGCGTCCTTTCTCGACCTCCATAGTGTACGGCCCCCCAAGAGCCTCAAATGTCACAGTGTCTCTTGTCAGCTTGTTGAATTTCAACCTCACATTGCATGGGACGATCTGTGTAAAAAAAGCAAAATGACACAATGCAAATGCCAACACTAAAAATAAAATAGTTGTTACATTTCATCTAATTTCTTACCGCCGCATGACGAAAACTCGGCTGGAAGTAGATGTCGAACAGCTTGCCAATTGCAAGGCTGCTGGCGCACCTTGACTTACACAGTCAACATAGTGGTGGTGGTGGCGGCGCAATTTTCCTAAAGCAATATGACCAAAGGATTAACGATCCACTTCACAGGAAAGAAAAACAGTAGCATGTGATATTTTTGGTTCTTCCGCGAGAAGCAATTTTATAGACAATTATAAGGGTACCAAATAAGGGTACCACCTACCAAGACATTTCATCTATTTTGGCCCCTATTGCCTAAGATAATTGATTAAAAAATCAAGTGGCAAATTTAACTAAATTGGCACCTACATTTTGCCAAAATATAACTTATTACAAAAAAACAAAAGCATCTATCTATCCATATACAGAAAAAATAACAATCAAATGGTGCATACTAAATCAACTAAATCAAGTAGCCTACTAAATCCACTAGCATAGTAAATCAACTAAATCAAAATGTTCTAAATCAACTAAATCAACTAGCCGACTAAACCTACTAAATCAACTAGCCTACTAAATCAACTAAATCGAAATGTTCTAAATCCATTAAATCAACTAGCCTACTAAATCAACTAAATCAAAATGTTCTAAATCAACTAAATCAACTAGCCTACTAAATCAACTAAATCATATCAACTAAATCAAAATGTTGCATATGAACTAACCTACTAAATCAAAATGTAGCAGGGAGGAGTAAGAAGGAGGGGCGACTCGAGGAGGGAGAAGAGAGTAGGACGGAGGAGGAAGGCGGAGCGAGGAGGGGCCGGCCGGCGGCAAGTCGAGGGAGGACGGAGGAGGAGGGCGGTACCGAGTCCAGCGAGGAGGATGAGTTGACGGCGGCACAGAGGGAAGAGGGGTAGGCGACGGCGGCTGGCGGGGGCGACGGCAGCCGGCGGGGGAGGACCGGCGCGCACGGGGGGGGGGGGGGGGGGGGGGGGGGGGGGGGGGGGGGGGGGGGGGGGGGGGGGGGGGGGGGGGGGGGGGGGGGGGGGGGGGGGGGTTGGGGGGGGAGTGAGTTTGAGTGTGAGTGTGGATCGAATAGAGGAGAGCGTGGGGGGCGGGTTGGAGATAGCTAGTTTTAGCAGTAGCGCTCTAAAGGTAAAGGCGCTACTATTAAACTACCTAGCAGTAGCGCGGTCTGAATAAAAGCGCTGCTACTAGAACTAGCGTCACGGCGGGGTCGTGGGAATTATAACAGTAGCGCGGCTTAGAGGAGGCGCGCTGCTGCTACGTCTATTTCAGCAGCGAGTACTGCCAGAGCGCGCTACTACTACAATGCAGCAGCGCCTTATTTTTAAACTCGCTGCTGGTAAAATCATGTGTATAAGTTTTTCTCTAGTAATGCTTCCCCAGACATGAGGCAGGAACTAGGGATAAATAGAACTTATTCCTCGCGGGAGAATCGAACTACTATTGTCGCCCTTTTTCTGCATTGTCCCCATCTGTCGGTTTCAACAGACTAGAAGTGATAGCATCTAAATCATCATCATCGTCCATGTCAGCGTCCTGTGAAGTCCTCTTCCTAGGGCGGTTACCTCCCAATGCCATTCTTCTGCGGCCTCAGTGCCTCACTAGTGACGCACATCCCCACACGCACACCACAGATAATTTTTAGCCTTGGCTGAGTTTTTAGCTCGCACCAAATATCCAAGCCTATTTATCGTAGGTAACCCGCGTACGACCTTCTCAGCCGGAAGGAAATCATGTACGACCTGTTCGTATAGTTTTGGTCGATAGACGTGCTTAATTGACCTCCTGAATTTGGATTTTACAAACCGAGAAGAAAACAGAGTAGCGGATGCACTAACCAGCTATTCTCATCTCAATAGATCATTTGATTTCTCTAAGTTAATTGTAAATGATATGTGAATTGTCCAAGAATAAAGTCATATTCTTGTCAAATCTTTTTTGAGTGATACCGAGGAGTGTGAATCTCGACACAACCGATCCCCCACCCACCAAATTCCCTACCGTGAAACCAGCCACCGTTGCCATTCTCTTTACAGTTTAGATCCAAAATGCCACTGTTGTTCCACCACCACCGAATGATGGAGCCACACTGTTGGCGGCCGGCGCGAATTTCCCCTAATCACAACGTTTGTCGAGGTCATTTGCCCGTAGGTCGCAGCCAAACTCCTCGATGCAAACACAATCATGCTGCTCACCCTAGCCGGTCGAGGCCAGATTCTGTACATCGGGCAAGTCCTCTGCACGCCACCGGAATGAGTTCTCCTTGTCTCGGCGCCAGAGCAGTCGATAAAAATCAATCTACTTAGGCAAAACTAACAGGAATGGAGTTGGCCGGTTGGCTCTGTCCGTCTTTCCGTGTCACCGCCGTCTTTCCTCGGTGCCTTATTTTTTAAAGGAAGGGGCATGCTTCACCAAATAATGGTTACATCATTGCCCAAAATTTTCATAAGAAAATAAGGGGGTGCATCCGCCCAAACATATGAGGAATTCGCACATCCGTATCCAACCAGCTCATGAGCTCTACTATATTCGACTCTCTAATACAAAGCTCAATTATAACCTTCCAAACTTCAAGCAAACTACTATGACAATCATTTAACACCGGTGCTGCTACCATGGTTGGCACGATGACGTTTTCGTCACAAACGAGCACACCAAGCTTGGAATCGAGATTTGCTAACAGGCAAGGACTCATAGGGGTACGGTGTGCGTGTGTGTGTTCATAGAGGTGGGTGTATGCGCGTATGTATGAGCGCTTGCGTCTATAATGTGTAAAAAAAAGGAAATGAGGAATTTGCTGCGCCAAGATTCGCATTGCTACTTGTCGCTACGATTTTTTTCCTTCTTAGCCCAAACCGGATTAACCCACCTCGTCATAGAAAACCTCCGAAACCCTAAATTTTCTGCTCCGATTCCTTCTAGCGCCGTTTCTGCCCCGATTCCTTCTAGCGCCGCTCCCATCCCTCTCTCTGCTCCCCCACGATCCACTCCTCTCCATCCCCAATTCAACGATTTCCTCCTCGTCGAGCCTGGATCTGGCCGTACCCTATGGAGTGACACAATTCATTCAGGTGAGCCTCGATCTGGGCGGATCACGCGGTCCTGCCGCTTCTTTCTTTGCAGCCCGCCCCCGCATCTTTTCTATCTCCGCGAGACGACATCTGAGTCTGACTTCCTGCGTGCGATTTCTAGAGTTTCTCACTCGAATTGACACCCGCCTTTTCCTTGGTTGCCAGGATGGGACAGGCCAAGGAGAACGACGTGTACAAGCAGGAGCTGCTCGACGACGACAAGGCTGTCGACGCCGCCGGGCAAGCAGCCGCCAGGAAGTAATTATTCATTCAACTTCCTTCTTTTTCTTCATCTTCCCTTCACTTTGCTTGCTCCCATTCTGATGGACGGCCTGTGCGCGCAGGGGCAACGTCGGCAGCCACAGATCCGGCTTCACATATTTCTTGCTCAAGCCCGAGCTGCTGCGGGCCATCCAGGACTGCGGCCTTGAGACCAGGCCTAACGCTTGGAGCAACGGCCCCCCGAAGGCAAGTTAGTTCGATTATGGTTAGCTATTCGCCCTTGGATCCATTAATCGCCACCTCTTAAGCTTTCAGGTTTCAGCCCATATGAGCTAGACAGCTAGGAATAATTTGTAAAAGCCAACCCTTAATTTCACCGTCTACCATGCTCCAACTAGCTAGAGCTACCCTCTGTTTTAATAGCAAAAAGAAATCATAGGCTACGTGTGTGGTGGTTAATATATTGCACAATTGATTAAAAACGTGTTTGGAAGCTATCAAATGTATGCTAGCAGAGATGCTGATCACGTTCATCATTTCATTAATTTATTTCAGTTCCTTTTTGACGGACGGCCTACGCGCACAAGGCTGGTCGACTACGAGAAGGACAACAAGGCCGCCGCCAAGCCAGCCGCCGGGCATGCAGCCCCAAGAAGTAATTATTAATTCAGCTCTCTTGTTTTTTATTTTGGCTCGGGCTTTATGACACTCCTTATTCTTACTTACCATCCAACATTACTTTGAGATCTGTGCTAGTCAACTAACTTACTACATGAAAATTTCTCTTCTATGTTTCTCTTAAATGAAATAACATATAGACTTTAAACTTTGCAGGTCAACCAAACTTTCAAACTTCGATGTGTGAAATACTTTTAGATTTTTTTGGTCCGGCATAAATATACAAAATGAGATATATTTTTAGTAAAAAGGCTATCTTAAGTATTTATGATTCACGAAAAAAATCAAAATAAATTTTCCACATTGTAGTAAGAATGTTTGCTTCTCTGCAAAGTTTGAAGTTCATATGTTGTTTTATGTTGGATAACAAAAAAAATGTGCCTATGCGGATTGTGATGTGTAAGTCGGATAAGAGGTGCCATGGAGCCTTAGCTCCACTACAACTTCCTGTTTTTCTTCTTCCCGTCCCTTTGTTTGCTCCCTTTCTGATGGATGGCCTATGCATGCAGGGGCTACATTGGAATCCACGGCTCCGGCTTAGGGACATTGTGCTCAAGGCCATCCAGGACTGCGCCTTCGAGCACCCAAAGGACTGATAAGGTCGTTAATGCCGCTGCCAAGCTCGCCACTGGGCATGCAAGCCCCAACGAGTAATTATTCATTCAACTTCCTTGGTTTTTTCTTCTTTCCGCCCCTTTTTGTTCCCTTTCTGACGAATGGTCTATGCACGTAGGGGCTACGACGGAATCCACAACTTAGGCTTCAGGGACTTTTTGCTCGAGCCTGAGCTACTCCGGGCCATTCAAGACTGCAGCTTCGAGCACCCATCAGAAGAAGTTAGTTTGAATGATTAGCACGTACAACGCTCAGCCATTAATTGCCACCCCTTAGATTTCAGGTTTCAATCCACATGAGCTAGGCCGCTAGGAATAATTTGAAAATGGTAACCCTTAATCCCACTGCCTACTATGCTCCAACTAGAGCTACCTCGTGTTCTAACAGGAAAAATTATCATAAGCATTGTGTTTGGTGGTTAATTTGTTGCAAAATTGATTAAAAACTAGAAGAAACAACATGCGTTGCCACGTTATTTTCTTGTCATTGTGCATAGAGTTTCTTTTTCTCATTATATTTGTTTTTAAGAATTCATTATATTTGTTAAAAGTTTCATCTTCCACTTAATAGACTAACGAATGAAAAATTGGCGGTGAGAAACTATGTACCTGCTGGAGAATTAGCCCTGTATGTATGTGGTGGCACCAAGCGATTTCGGCCCATTAAAGAAGATGCAAAGATGGTCTCAAGAGAAGGGCCTCCTGGAGGGGCATTGCATGTTCACTAGTATAGTTGAAACTACGCGTGTCGTCCTGCCTACAACTGAAGCAACTTGAATGGGAGGGATGTAAGCTAGTTGCATGTCCACCCCTGATGTTTTATGGCTTGGTTTTTTCGGCTTCATTTTCTTTTCTTTTTAAAACATTTTCTAGTTTATTTTTATTTTATTGTAAGTATTTTTTAAACATTTTTATGTGTTCTTTGTGACATTTATTTTATTTTGCATTTGTATTTTTCATATTGTTATTTTTGTTTGTCTATTTTTATTGTTTTTTTAACATTTTTCTTGTATGTCTATCATTAGGAACGCAACTACAAGTGCCGTCCCCAATTGCACTCTAGTGGTGTTTTGTTGGAGGGAGTGATAGCTGCATGTCTGTCACTAGGCACACAACTGCAATTGTCGCCCCGCTCCCACCCACCCCCCCCTCCCGACTGCAACTGCGTGAGATCAGTGCGACTACAACTCAACAGTGTTTTTGTTGGTAGAGTGGGATGTTACACGTCTGCCAGTAGGCACACAGCTAGAAATTTTGCCCTTTGACTACAACTCCATGTCCCTGCAAAAAAAAAGACTACAACTCCATGTGTTCACCGTGACTACCACTTAGTGACGTTTTCTATCTGAGGGTGAGGAGGGAAGTTGCATTTCTGCCACTAGACATGCAACTGCAAGTGTCATCCCCGACTCACACTGTATGTCATCAATATGACTGCAACTTAGCAGCGCTTTTTGTCTAAGGGAGTTGCATGTCTACCACTAGACATGCAGGTGCAAGTGTTGCCCTCGACTGCAACTGCATGTCTTCATCGTAACTGCCGCTGCAAGTATCTCCGGGGGAGAGGCGAGGGGGCAGTTGCATGTATGCCACTAGGCACGCAAGTGCAAGTCTCGTCATTGATTCTCACCCATTATATGCAACAACCCGTTGCACATTGGTCGGCCGCCCACAGTTACATGTTCGTGGGACCCACACACCCACTTAAATTATCTTTATTTTATATTTTTTTTGATTTTTAGTTTTACTTTTGTTACACAAAAAACAATAGATTTTTTTAAGAATGACAAGAAAAATAAAGGGAGAGTGAGATGGTACGAAGAGCAGGAATGGAATTATATGTTTCATTCTTTTTTTTATCTTTTTCGATATTTTACTTATTTGTCATAAAATATATTTTTATGCAATTAAAACCTATTTAAAATAAATACAGGATGAGAATAATAGGGGAAAGCAAGAGGTGTCATAAAGAAAAGAACATAACACGTGACGCGAAGGAAAAAAATGTTGGGGACGTAGTAATTTTAAAAAAATTCCTACGCACACGCAAGATCATGGTGATGCATAGCAACGAGAGGGGAGAGTGTTGTCCACGTACCCTCGTAGACCGAAAGCGGAAGCGTTATAACAACGCGGTTGATGTAGTCGTACGTCTTCACGGCTCGACCGATCAAGCACCGAAACTACGGCACCTCCGAGTTCTAGCACACGTTCAGCTCGATGACGATCCCCGGACTCCGAACCAGCAAAGTGTTGGGGAAGAGTTCCGGCAGCACGACAGCGTGGTGACGATCTTGATGTTCTACCGTCGCAGGGCTTCGCCTAAGCACCGCTACAATATTATCGAGGAGTATGGTGGAGGGGCCCACCGCACACGGCTAAGAGAATGAGCACGAAGATCAACTTGTGTGTCTAGAGGTGCCCCCTTGCCCCCGTATATAAAGGAGCAAGGGGGAGGGGCGGCCGGCCAGGAGGAGGCGCGCCAGGGAGGAGTCCTACTCCTACCGGGAGTAGGACTCCCTCCTTTTCCTTGTCCAACTAGGAGAGGGGGAAGGAAGGGAGAGAGGAGAGGAAGGAAAGGGGGGGCGCCGCCCCCCCCTCCTTGTCCAATTCGGACTAGATGGGGAGGGGGCGCGCGGCCTGCCCTGGCCGCCCCTCCTCTGCTCCACTTTGGGCCCATTAGGCCCATTAACCCTCGGGGGGGTTCCGGTAACCCCCCGGTACTCCGGTTTTATCCGAAACTTCTCCGGAACACTTCTGGTGTCCGAATATAGCCGTCTAATATATCAATCTTTATGTCTCGACCATTTCGAGACTCCTCGTCATGTCCGTGATCACATCCGGGACTCCGAACAAACTTCGGTACATCAAAATATATAAACTCATAATGAAACTATCTTCATAACATTAAGCGTGCGGACCCTACGGGTTCGAGAACAATGTAGACATGACCGAGACACGTCTCCGGTCAATAACCAATAGCGGAACCTGGATGCTCATATTGACTCCTACATATTCCACGAAGATCTTTATCGGTCAGACCGCATAACAACATACGTTGTTCCCTTTGTCATCGGTGTGTTACTTGCCCGAGATTCGATCGTCGGTATCTTAATACCTAGTTCAATCTCGTTATCGGCAAGTCTCTTTACTCGTTCCGTTATACACCATCTCGCAACTAACTCATTAGTTGCAATGCTTGCAAGGCTTATGTGATGTGCATTACCGAGAGGGCCCAGAGATACCTCTCCGACAATCGGAGTGACAAATCCTAATCTCGAAATACGCCAACCCAACATGTACGTTTGGAGACACCTGTAGAGCTCCTTTATAATCACCCAGTTACGTTGTGACGTTTGGTAGCACACAAAGTGTTCCTCCGGCAAACGGGAGTTGTATAATCTCATAGTCATAGGAACATGTATAAGTCATGAAGAAAGCAATAGCAACATACTAAACGATCGGGTGCTAAGCTAATGGAATGGGTCATGTCAATCACATCATTCTCCTAATGATGTGATCCCGTTAATCAAATGACAACACATGTCTATGGTTAGGAAACATAACCATCTTCAATTAACGAGCTAGTCAAGTAGAGGCATACTAGTGACGTTTAGTTTGTCTATGTATTCACGCAAGTATTATGTTTCCGGTTAATACAATTCTAGAATGAATAATAAACATTTATCATGATATAAGGAAATAAACAATAACTTTATTATTGCCTCTAGGGCATATTTCCTTCAGTCTCCCACTTGCACTAGAGTCAATAATCTAGATTACACAGTAATGATTCTAACACCCATGGAGCTTTGGTGCTGATCATGTTTTGCTCGTGGAAGAGGCTTAGTCAACGGGTCTGCTACATTCAGATCCGTATGTATCTTGCAAATCTCTATGTCTCCCACCTGGACTAGATCCCGGATGGAATTGAAGCATCTCTTGATGTGCTTGGTTCTCTTGTGAAATCTGGATTCCTTTGCCAAGGCAATTGCACCAGTATTGTCACAAAAGATTTTCATTGGACCCGATGCACTAGGTATGACACCTAGATCGATATGAACTCCTTCATCCAGACTCCTTCGTTTGCTGCTTCTGAAGCAGCTATGTACTCTGCTTCACATGTAGATCCCGCCACAACGCTTTGTTTAGAACTGCACCAACTGACAGCTCCACCATTTAATGTAAACACGTATCCGGTTTGTGATTTAGAATCGTCCGGATCAGTGTCAAAGCTTGCATCAACGTAACCATTTACGATGAGCTCTTTGTCACCTCCATATACGAGAAACATATCCTTAGTCCTTTTCAGGTATTTCAGGATGTTCTTGACCGCTGTCCAGTGATCCACTCCTGGATTACTTTGGTACCTCTCTGCTAGACTTATAGCAAGACACACATCAGGTCTGGTACACAGCATTGCATACATGATAGAGCCTATGGCTGAAGCATAGGGAACATCTTCTGCAGTGGTCGGGCATTGAGTCTTACTCAATTTCACACCTTGTAACACAGGCAAGAATCCTTTGTTTGCTTGATCCATTTTGAACTTCTTCAAAACATTGTCAAGGTATGTGCTTTGTGAAAGTCCAATTAAGCGTTTTGATCTATCTCTATAGATCTTAATGCCCAATATGTAAGCAGCTTCACCGAGGTCTTTCATTGAAAAACTCTTATTCAAGTATCCCTTTATGCTATCCAGAAATTCTGTATCATTTCCGATTAGTAATATATCATCCACATATAATATCAGAATGCTATAGAGCTCCCACTCACTTTCTTGTAAATACAGGCTTCTCCAAAAATCTGTACAAACCCAAATGCTTTGATCACACTATCAAAGCGTTTATTCCAACTCCGAGAGGCTTGCACCAGTCCATAAATGGATCGCTAGAGCTTGCACACTTTGTTAGCTCCTTTTGGATCGACAAAACCTTCCGGCTGCATCATATACAACTCTTCTTCCAGAAATCCATTCAGGAATGCAGTTTTGACATCCATCTGCCAAATTTCATAATCATAAAATGCGGCAATTGCTAACATGATTCGGACAGACTTAAGCATTGCTACGGGTGAGAAGGTCTCATCGTAGTCAATCCCTTGAACTTGTCGAAAACCTTTTGCGACAAGTCGAGCTTTGTAGACAGTAATATTACCGTTAGCGTCAGTCTTCTTCTTGAAGATCCATTTATTCTCAATTGCTTGCCGATCATTGGGCAAGTCAACCAAAGTCCACACTTTGTTCTCATACATGGATCCCATCTCAGATTACATGGCTTCAAGCCATTTTGCGGAATCTGGGCTCACCATCGCTTCTTCATAGTTCGTAGGTTCATCATGATCTAGTAGCATGACTTCTAGAACAGGATTACCATACCACTCTGGTGCGGATCTTACTCTGGTTGATCTACGAGGTTCAGTAGTGACTTGTTCTGAAGTTTCATGATCATCGTCATTAGCTTCCTCACTAATTGGTGTACGTGTCACAGAAACCGGTTTCTGTGATGTACTACTTTCCAATAAGGGAGCAGGTACAGTTACCTCATCAAGTTCTACTTTCCTCCCACTCACTTCTTTCGAG
This sequence comes from Triticum urartu, assembly GCF_003073215.2. Taxonomy (NCBI): domain Eukaryota; kingdom Viridiplantae; phylum Streptophyta; class Magnoliopsida; order Poales; family Poaceae; genus Triticum; species Triticum urartu. Next base: position 670,016,973 of record NC_053028.1, read on the forward strand.
AGAAACTCCTTCTCTAGAAAGTTTCCGAATTTAGCAACAAAAGCCTTGCCTTCGGATCTGTGATAGAAGGTGTATCCAATAGTTTCTTTTGGATATCCTATGAAGACACATCTCTCCGATTTGGGTTCGAGCTTATCAGGTTGAAGCTTTTTCACATAAGCATCGCAGCCCCAAACTTTAAGAAATGACAACTTTGGTTTCTTGCTAAACCATAGTTCATAAGGCGTCGTCTCAATGGATTTAGATGGTGCCCTATTTAACGTGAATGCGGCCGTCTCTAAAGCATAACCCCAAAATGATAGCGGTAAATCAGTAAGAGACATCATAGATCGCACCATATCTAGTAAAGTACGATTACGACGTTCGGACACACCATTACGCTGTGGTGTTCCGGGTGGCGTGAGTTGCGAAACTATTCCGCATTATTTCAAATGTACACCAAACTCGTAACTCAAATATTCTCCTCCACGATCAGATCGTAGAAACTTTATTTTCTTGTTACGATGAAATTCTTTGAACTTTTCAAATGTTTCAGACTTATGTTTCATTAAGTAGATATACCCATATCTGCTTAAGTCATCTGTGAAGGTGAGAAAATAACGATATCCGCCACGAGCCTCAACATTCATCGGACCACATAAATCTGTATGTATGATTTCCAACAAATCTGTTGCTCTCTCCATAGTACCGGAGAACGGTGTTTTGGTCATCTTGCCCATAAGGCACGGTTCGCAAGTACCAAGTGATTCATAATCAAGTGGTTCCAAAAGTCCATCAGTATGGAGTTTCTTCATGCGCTTTACACCAATATGACCCAAACGGCAGTGCCACAAATAAGTTGCACTATCATTATCAACTCTGCATCTTTTGGCTTCAACATTATGAATATGTGTGTTACTACTATCGAGATTCAACAAGAATAGACCACTCTTCAAGGGTGCATGACCATAAAAGATATTACTCATATAAATAGAACAACCATTATTCTCTGATTTAAATGAATAACCGTCTCGCATCAAACAAGATCCAGATATAATGTTCATGCTTAACGCTGGCACCAAATAACAATTATTTAGGTCTAATACTAATCCCGAAGGTAGATGTAGAGGTAGCGTGCCGACTGCAATCACATCGACTTTGGAACCGTTTCCCACGCGCATCGTCACCTCGTCCTTAACCAATCTTCGCTTGATCCGTAGTCCCTGTTTCGAGTTGCAAATATTAGCAACAGAACCAGTATCAAATACCCAGGTGCTACTGCGAGCATTAGTAAGGTACACATCAATAACATGTATATCACATATACCTTTGTTCACCTTGCCATCCTTCTTATCCGCCAAATACTTGGGGCAGTTCCGCTTCCAGTGACCAGTCTGCTTGCAATAGAAGCACTCAGTTTCAGGCATAGGTCCAGATTTGGGTTTCTTCTCCTGAGCAGCAACTTGCTTGCTGTTCTTCTTGAAGTTCCCCTTCTTCTTCCCTTTGCCCTTTTTCTTGAAACTAGTGGTCTTGTTGACCATCAACACTTGATGCTCCTTCTTGATTTCTACCTCCGCAGCTTTCAGCATTGCGAAGAGCTCGGGAATTGTATTATCCATCCCTTGCATATTATAGTTCATCACGAAGCTCTTGTAGCTAGGTGGAAGTGATTGGATAACTCTGTCAATGACGCAATCATCTGGAAGATTAAATCCCAATTGAATCAAGTGATTATTATACTCAGACATTTTGAGTATATGATCACTGACAGAACTGTTCTCCTCCATCTTGCAGCTATAGAACTTATTGGAGACTTCATATCTCTCAATCCGGACATTTGCTTGAAATATTAACTTCAACTCCTGGAACATCTCATATGCTCCATGACGTTCAAAACGTTGTTGAAGACCCGATTCTAAGCCGTAAAGCATGGCACATTGAACTATCGAGTAGTCATCAGCTTTGCTCTGCCAGACGTCCTTAACGTCGTCAGTTGCATCAGTAGCAGGCCTGGCACCTAGCGGTGCTTCCAGGACGTAACTTATGTGCAGCAATGAGGATAATCCTCAAGTTACGGACCCAGTCCGTGTAATTGCTACCATCATCTTTCAACTTTGCTTTCTCAAGGAACGCATTAAAATTCAACGGAACAACAGCATGGGCCATCTATCTACAATCAAACATAAACAAGCAAGGTACTATCAGGTACTAAGTTCATGATAAATTTAAGTTCAATTAATCATATTACTAAAGAACTCCCACTTAGATAGACATCCCTCTAATCCTCTAAGTAATCACGTGATCCAAATCAACTAAACCATGTCCGATCATCACATGAGATGGAGTAGTTTCAATGGTGAACATCACTATGTTGATCATATCTACTATATGATTCACGCTCGACCTTTCGGTCTCCGTGTTCCGAGGCCATATCTGTTATATGCTAGGCTCGTCGAGTTAAACCTGAGTATTCTGCGTGTGCAACTGTTTTGCACCCGTTGTATTTGAACGTAGAGCCTATCACACCCGATCATCACGTGGTGTCTCAGCATGAAGAACTTTCGCAACGGTGCATACTCAGGGAGAACCCTTTTACTATGATAATTTAGTGAGGGATCATCCTATAATGCTATTGTCAATCAAAGCAAGATAAGATGCATAAAAGATAAACATCACATGCAATCAATATAAGTGATATGATATGGCCATCATCATCTTATGCTTGTGATCTCCATCTCCGAAGCATCATCATGATCACCATCGTCACCGGCGCGACACCTTGATCTCCATCGTAGCATCGTTGTCGTCTCGCCAATCTTATGCTTCTACGACTATCGCTACCGCTTAGTGATAAAGTAAAGAATTACAGGGCGATTGCATTGCATACAATAAAGCGATAACCATATGGCTCCTGCCAGTTGCCAATAACTCGGTTACAAAACATGATCATCTCATACAATAAAATTATGCATCATGTCCTGACCATATCACATCACAACATGCCCTGCAAAAACAAGTTAGACGTCCTCTACTTTGTTTGTTGCAAGTTTTACGTGGCTGCTACGGGCTTAAGCAAGAGCCAATCTTACCTACGCATCAAAACCACAACAATAGTTTGTCAAGTTGGTGCTGTTTTAACCTTCACAAGGACCGGGCGTAGCCACACTCGGTTCAACTAAAGTTGGAGAAACTGACACCCGCCAGCCACCTGTGTGCAAAGCACGTCGGTAGAACTAGTCTTGCCTAAGCGTACGCATAATGTCTGTCCGGGCCGCTTCATCCAACAATACCGCCGAACCAAAGTATGACATGCTGGTAAGCAGTATGACTTATATCGCCCACAACTCACTTGTGTTCTACTCGTGCAAATAACATCAACACATAAAATCTAGGCTCGGATGCCACTGTTGGGGAATGTAGTAATTTCAAAAAATTTCCTACGCACACGCAAGATCATGGTGATGCATAGCAATGAGAGGGGAGAGTGTTGTCCACGTACTCTCGTAGACCAAAAGCGGAAGCGTTATAACAACACGGTTGATGTAGTCGTACGTCTTCATGGCCCGACCGATCATGCACCGAAACTACGGCACCTCCGAGGTTCTAGCACACGTTCAGCTCGATGACGATCCACGGACTCCGATCCAGCAAAGTGTCAGGGAAGAGTTCCGGCAGCACAATGGCGTGGTGACGATCTTGATGTTCTACCGTCGCAGGGCTTCGCCTAAGCACCACTACAATATTATCGAGGAGTATGGTGGAGGGGGGCACCGCACACGGCTAAGAGAACGATCATGAAGATCAACTTGTGTGTCTAGAGGTGCCCCCTTGCCCCCGTATATAAAGGAGCAAGGGGGAGGGGCGGCTGGCCAGGAGGAGGCGCGCCAGGGAGGAGTCCTACTCCTACCGGGAGTAGGACTCCCTCCTTTTCCTTGTCCAACTAGGGAAGGGGGAAGGAAGACAGAGAGGAGAGGAAGGAAAGGGGGGGGGCGCCGCCCCCCCTCCTTGTCCAATTCAGACTAGAGGGGGAGGGGGCGCGCGGCCTGCCCTGGCCGCCCCTCCTCTGCTCCACTTTGGGCCCATTAGGCCCATTAACCCCCGGGGGGTTCCGGTAACCCCCCCATACTCCGGTTTTATCCGAAACTTCTCCGGAACACTTCCGGTGTCCGAATATAGCCGTCCAATATATCAATCTTTATGTCTCGACCATTTCGGGACTCCTCGTCATGTCCATGATCACATCCAGGACTCCGAACAAACTTCGGTACATCAAAATATATAAACTCATAATGAAACTGTCATCGTAACGTTAAGCGTGCGGACTCTACGGGTTCGAGAACAATGTAGACATGACCGTGACACGTCTCCGATCAATAACCAATAGCGGAACCTGGATGCTCATATTGGCTCCTACATATTCTACGAAGATCTTTATCGGTCAGACCGCATAACAACATACGTTGTTCCCTTTGTCATCGGTATGTTACTTGCCCGAGATTCGATCGTCGGTATCTTAATACCTAGTTCAATCTCGTTACCGGCAAGTCTCTTTACTCGTTCCGTAATACATCATCTCGTAACTAACTCATTAGTTGCAATGTTTGCAAGGCTTATGTGATGTGCATTACCGAGAGGGCCCAGAGATACCTCTCCGACAATCGGAGTGACAAATCCTAATCTCAAAATACGCCAACCCAACATGTACCTTTGGAGACACCTGTAGAGCTCCTTTATAATCACCCAGTTATGTTGTGACGTTTGGTAGCGCACAAAGTGTTCCTCCGGCAAACGGGAGTTGCATACTCATAGTCATAGGAACATGTATAAGTCATGAAGAAAGCAATAGCACCATACTAAATGATCGGGTGCTAAGCTAATGGAATGGGTCATGTCAATCACATCATTCTCCTAATGATGTGATCCCGTTAATCAAATGACAACACATGTCTATGGTTAGGAAACATAACCATCTTCGATTCACGAGCTAGTCAAGTAGAGGCATACTAGTGACGTTTAGTTTGTCTATGTATTCACACAAGTATTATGTTTCCGGTTAATACAATTCTAGCATGAATAATAAACATTATCATGATATAAGGAAATAAATAATAACTTTATTATTGCCTCTAGGGCATATTTCCTTCAAAAAATGGACCGATTCGCAGGCCCATGTAATGGTCACGAATCAGGAAAGATCAGTACTACATAGCAAAATCCTAAGATGCCTAATATACAAAATCCAAAGCCAAAGGATTGTACGTTGACCTCAGCTGGCTGAGATTTCACAAAGTCCTGGTCGAACTGAGCCGTGGACAAATCCTTAAATTAAAGGACTTTCATCTCATTAACAATGTTTGTATTTTCTTACCAAGGTAGGGACCCGAAGATCTCATAAGGGCATGTACAATGGGGCATATGGATACAGATGTCCCATAACACAAAAGTAGTGTGAGGCATCTATATTGATTTTTTTTGGCCAACGCTATCAAAGAATAGAAAGTAGACTCTCACTACACATGCATCTCTACTCTCCACTTTAAAGTATTTAGCTATATGCATCGGACCATACTTTTTCTCCTCAAGCACCCGCCTCCTACCGAGGATCCCGCTTTCCCATCCGAACCTACTTTTCCTGACACGATCGTACATGGCCTGTAGGGCATCACCATAGGGCTATGCATTGGCCATGCCCTAATTTTTTACTGCACTTCAGATATAAGAGCAAGGTTAATAAGGTACAGTCAGCATGCTGTAAGAATTAGACTAATATATTTCTGTTTAGTTGGATGAGAGAGAAGAGAAGAGAGAAGAGAAGCGGGTTGTAGATTAACAACCTATTGTAACGCGGTCTCCAAGAACCATTGCGAGATTGTAAGATGGGCCATGTATTAATCTATGCTCCTATAAAATTCTTAGTTGGTAATGATGGTGTGTTTGCCATCCATCAATTTTGACTGTGCAACTTACATCTAACCGATGTGACGCGAGCTGTGGCACTTTTACAAAAAGATGCCCACTACTACGGTTTGTGATTTTGCACAAAACGCCTGTGTTTTCCACATTCCTCCCCCCACCTCCTACATCCAACCATGGATTCATGATATGGCGCGGTGGCTTCCACCGACGCTGTCCGCCCGTGACCCCACGCATGCCTCCTCTCTGCCCACTACAACCCACCTCCTACCACAACCATGGCCCCCCTCCTCGGGCCACCTCCTTTGCCCCCTTCCCAGTCTCCTCAGACTCACGCTCACCATGAGTCCCCCCTTCGCTAGTTGCGGCTATCACTAGCCACCCTCAGGCCCAGCCCTGAGGGGGGCAAACGGGACGCCCGCCCCGGGCCCCCGGTGCCCAAGGGGCCCCAAAATGCTGAAGCATTTCCCATTATCCAGATTTCTTTTTTCTACAATTTCCTTCCTTAACTCACGATTTTCCTTCTACGATCCTTAAAACATGGGTACTAGTTATTCCTAATTTCCTTCCTTACCAGCAAATGCACGACTGACAAGCACGTAACTGTTTCCTAAAATAAAAAACATGGAGCGGTTATTGTATACGATTAAGTAGGGATTTATGGTGAACCGAACTGGAACTGGAAGGAGAGAACATGGACAAATTTACGTGACTTACATGAGTTGGTTAAAATTCCATGGCTTGTGCTAGGAGACTTTAATGAAATTCTATTAAATTTAGAGAAGGAAGGAGGCAATCCAAGGCCCATGAGATTTATGCAAGATTTCCAGGACTGTCTAGATCATTGCGGCCTAAGTGATATGGAATTTGTGGGTGATAAGTATACATGGAGACGTGGCAAAATTAGGGAAAGGCTGGACAGATCGGTGTCTTCGTCAGAATGGAGAAATTTATTTCCTTTTGCTGCGTTGGTTAATGAGAGTATGACAAAATCAGATCACCGTCCAATTGTTGTGGACACACAGTACTTTAAGGCAGATGTATTACAGAATAAACAAGCTACTAATCATTTTGAAGCATGATGGCTACAAGAGCCGACAGTGTAGGAGGTTGTGAATAGCGCTTGGAATAAGGCCAAGTGTTCTGGCAGAACAATGATGCAAGCGCTCGAGCAGGTTCATGGGGATCTGCACAGGTGGGATAGGAAGGTCCTTAAAAAACCCAGGAAAAGAATAGAAAAATTAAAAGGAGAATTAGAAGAGTTAAGAAGGGGCCCTATGACAGATGAAGCTTTGGAGAGACAAAGACAAATCTTGGTGATGTTAAGAGGATCTGTTTGAGCAAGAAGAAATATTCTGGTTGCAAAGGGGGCGGGCGAATTGGCTGAGACATGGTGACAGGAACACCAATTTGTTTCATCATTTTGCTACAGCAAGGAAGAAAAGAAACCTAATTAAAATGTTGCTTGATGATAATGGTAACATAGTTGAAGGTGATTCTTTAGCCATTCTGATTTATGATTATTTTTCGGGCTTGTTTACGTCCAAGGCTAATGCAGCAAATGAGGAGGTTCTAGATAAAATAAAACCTCGAGTGACGCCGGCCATGAACGATCACCTTCTCGCACCATTTATATCTGAGGAGGTAAGAAAAGCTCTTTTTGATATAGGTGATCTAAAGGCACCGGGTCCCGATGGACTGCATGCAGCTTTTTATAAGCGTTTCTGGGTAATGTTAGAAGAGGATTTGGTGAAGGAGGTATTGGAGGCGGTTAATACTGCAGTTATACTAGAAGGATGGAACGACACGGTAATAGTGTTAATTCCAAAGGTGGACAAACCAGAGAAATTATCTCAGTTTTGGCCAATATCTTTGTGCAATGTGGTCTACAAAGTTATAAGTAAAATGTTGGCTAAAAGGCTGAAAGGTATATTACCCGAGGTGATTGGAGTGGCTCAGAGTGCTTTTGTCCCGGGTAGACTCATAACTGCTAATGTTTTGGTTGCTTATGAGAGTGTTCATAGAATTAAAAGGAAGAAGGGTAATCATGGTCTTTGTGCGGTAAAATTGGATATGCACAAAGCATATGACCGTGTGGAATGGTGCTTTCTTGAAGGAATTATGTTGATAATGGGATTTGATGTGAGATGGGTAGAACTAATGATGGCATGTGTTAAATCTGTTACATATTTAGTGAGATTTAATTTGCAGATAACAGAAAGATCTATCCCATCACAAGGGCTCCGACAGGGTGATCCACTTACCCCATATTTATTTTTGTTGGTGGCAGATGGTTTATCAGCCTTATTGTCGGATGCTGAAGAAAGAGGAGCAATCGAAGGGGTGAAGGTCTGTCGTGATGCTCCCTCGGTATCACACTTTCTATTTGCCGACGATTCTTTAATTTTGATGAAAGCAGTTGTGGCTAATGCAAATACATTAAAGGGTATTCTGCAATCATATTGCAATGCGTCCGGTCAAATGGTAAGTGAAGCTAAATGCAGCATATATTTCAGTCCAAATACTTCTGTTGGTAAAAGGGTTGAGGTGTGCACAACTCTTAATATTTTAGTGAGGCATTGTCAGAAAAATACTTGGGTCTACCCTTGTTAGTTGGGGCAGACAGGAGTGACAAATTTCAATATTTGGTGGATAGAGTTTGTCAACTAGTTCAAGGTTGGAAAGAGAAAACATTATCCATTGGAGGTAAAGAGGTTCTGCTTAAAGCTGTAGCCCAAGCTCTTCCGGCATATGCAATGTATGTATTCAGTATTCCAAAAAATATATGTAAAGGAATCACGGATGCAATAGCGCAGTGTTGGTGGGGCGATGACATCAGTAATAAGAAGATGCACTGGTTTGCCTGGTGGAAGCTTTGTGTTCCAAAAGAGATAGGAGGAATGGGGTTCAGAGATCCTCACTATTTTAATTTAGCTATGTTAGCTAAACAAATATGGATATTAATTGAGGCTCCGGACAGCTTATGCGCAAGAGTTTTGAGAAGTAAGTACTATCCTGATGGCAAGATACTTAATGCTAAACTTAAATCAGGTTCATCTTTTACTTGGCAGAGTATATTGTCAGGGCTCAATACATTTAATAAGGGAGCGATCTGGCGTGTCAGAGATGGTCAGCAAATTGATATTTGGGAGGATGCATGGCTACCGTATAGTAATAACGGGAGGATTTTGACGCCCAAAGGTCACTATTTGCTAGTTCAGGAGTATGGGATGCTGACTTAATTTGATCCATTTTTTGGGATATTGATGCAAGACAAATCCTAGCAATTCCGTTGAGTCAGAATGGAATGGGTGATTTTGTGGCATGGAAATTCAGTAAGAATGGTTTATTTTCAGTTCGTTCTGCTTACCACATGGAGTGGGAATCTACTTTTGGTGTCTCCTTGCAAAGATCTGATGGAACGGGATATTCAGGTTTGAACACGATTTGGAGAGATCTTTGGAAGTGCGCTGTTCCAGCAAAAGTGAAATTTTTTACTTGGAAATGTTTGCATGGGATTCTTCCCTGTTATGATGTTCTGGTTAACCGCCACATAATGAATAACAGTACGTGTCCGGTCTGTAAGAGATATTGTGAAGACATAAAACATGTTATTTTTCAGTGTGAGGAAGCAAAAGGTATTTGGCAGAAAATTGGCCTGATAGAGGTGGTTACTGAAGCATGTCAGATAGATCGGTCAGGTAGTGCAGTGCTTGATTATCTGATGGCTGGAAAGTTCAGGGTCCCAGTTGATGCATCAGTAAAGTTTTTGAGAGAAACAATCATAACGGCCGCTTGGTATATTTGGTGGAGACGAAGACAGACAGTCCATGCAGAAACTGTGCAATCTTTATCACAAGCGGCAATGTCAATTCAAGTCTTGGTATCTAGTTTCTCGAAAGCACAAGGGAAAGAGATTCAGCCAAGATCAAGTACTTGGCATCGGGCGTCTGAGGGTTTTGTCTCTATAAATGTTGATACGAATTACGATATTAATATGAGGTCAGGAGCTACAGGTGTGGTAATCAGAGATGATAAAGGAAGATTTGTAGGCGCAGGATCCAAGCTCATTCCTTTTGCGCTTGACGCGGCAACAGCTGAAGCTCAAGCAGTTCTAGATGGTATTCATCTTGCAAATCAAATAGGCTGTCAGAAATTAGTTATTCAGTCTGATTGTGCAGGAGTTATTGATACTCTTCTGGAAGGCGGTTTCTCTGCAACAGTTGCTGCTCCAATATTCGAAGACATTCGTATTCAGGCGAGCTCTTTTGACAGAATCTTATTTATGCACTGTCCAAGGGAAGCAAATGGGGTAGCGCATACACTTGCACATGAATGTAGGCTAGATAGTTGTGTGTGGGCTGATGATCCACCTAGTCCTTTTATTTTGCCACCGATGTAAGCGTGATTTAATTTTAATAAAATTAGCCATGATGGCATTCCCTCAAAAAGAAAGTAGGGGTGTGTCTAGGGCACATCTAGATGTGCTCTAGTTATTGCACATCTAAGTGAGTGAATCAAGCATAAAGAAAAAAAGAAAAAAGAGAAAGAAAATATTCACACGAATCTCAATGTAAGATCAATGACATATGATTTAGAAGTGCAATACTTATGGCACATCTAGATGTGATTTAGCAAAACTGTTGTTTTTATGCATATTAGGAGCTACCCTTGGAGGAAGAGGGTTAAACTGTTTAGGCTTCCCCATTAGCTCCCCATCTTGCATCGTTCAGCCATGTACTTTATTCGGTTGTTGCTTTATATATAATAAAGCGAGGCGAAAGCCTGTTTTGAGGAAGCTCCCCTTTGGTATCTCCCGGGATTTGATTCATTGTCTTTGAGTAAAAGGGCAATACTGTGATCATAGCCAGAGCACGGTACATGAACCATCTGCCATTACTGTATAAACAGTGCTGCTCGGCACAGATACTTGTTGTATTCTGCAGGGGAGAACACCTTTGTTTCCTCTGCAAAATAGAGCAAGAACACCTCTATTTCGTCTGCAAAACAAATACTTTCCGTTTTCTTGATTGTAGATCCTTATATTATGATTTTATACATCTGCATGTAAGATTTAGGGTTTAGTGCTTACTGTTTACAGCACGCATGTAGATTTTAGGGTTCACATTTCGTTTAAAAAAATAATCGCAATTGTATCAATGGCATTTCCAATTTACTGTTTACTATTAGGGTTTAGGGTTAGGGATTTTTGGTTTAGATTTCCTTTTGTTAATTTGCAAGACTTGCGTCGCCATTACTATTTGTACCTTGTAGATTATTGTTAGACTTCGTATTGTAGTCCTACTGTGTAAACCATACCATATTGGTATTGAACTTGGATGTCATCATTATATATATGTTATAGGCCACCCCATAGAGGGTTGAGCCAGTTCCCCCAGAACCTATGTTTTACATGTATGGTATAGAGCCTAACCTAGGTCTTCTACTCCACCCGCCGCCGCTGCACCACCGAAACCCTAAACCCTAGGGCTGCTGCCGCCGGCGCCATGACCGCTTCCGCTTCGGGCGCCGCCAGCTCCGGGTCAGTCCCCGCGTCGCTTGCTGCCCTCCTCAACCTCCCACCTCGCCCCTGGCTCCGTCAGTGCCTCAGTTCTTCGGCACCATGCCTCCATAAACTATTCCAGGTCAGCTTTAGATCGGTTTTTTTCTCAAATAAAAGGTTAGAGGGTTAGGGTTTTATGGCTTCACATAAAATCTCGTCGCACCCAAAAAATTAGATGTTGTACAGCCGGGCTGCTGGTGGCACTCCTGGACCCTGTTCTTTTCTTTACTTCCCTGCTTAATTAGTTTCTCTGTATATTGTGTTTTCCCCTACTTAAATGAAAAGGCGTAGCACCTGTGGGTCATTTCAAAAAAAAAAAGAACAAAGACTGGAATAACTGAGGGCAAGAAATAAGGCTACACGTACACTAGTGGGCGAGCCCATGGCATGCTATGCTCGGATTCCTCCTCCTGAATCAGAGCGAGAGCCGTTAATCTGGAGACGCTCATGGGCGAGTGCGCCATGCGTACCTCATCGCGGAGAGCAATGATAAATTAGGAGACAAAGATTTTTTATTGAGGGATGGATCCAACGCAACCAGATGATAGATGATCGCCTCAAATGAGAGATGGTACTCCGCGACCATAGAAGTTTGCTTGAGATGATGCAGAAAGTGCATCAGAGCATCAAACTCATCCTGCCCAAAGTTCGCCTCCACTACTTCCGTGAACGCGAGCTAGTTACTCAGCCCATGCACTCGCTGGAATGCCTGACACCAAAGCGTTGCGTAGCCCTCCATTTACAGCACTGTCATGGTGACCCATTGCTCTGGCGGCGGCTGATAGAGCTCGAAGTATGTGGCAGAGACCGTACCAGAGGTGTGTCATGTCGCCGCCGTAGCGAGGAAAATCATATTTCGATGGCTTCTGGTGGTAGTTGTCATGGGGGTGACCGTGGTGGTCAGGCCTGGCGACCTTGGTGCTCCACGTGGTGAGCTTAAGGGGGCGGTGGTCGGGGTGGTAGGTGCAAAAGAGGTGGTCCCTGTTGACCAACACTGTCGTGGTGGACACAGTCGAGGAAAAAGCAGGCGCCCGCGCCGCCGCCGCCTCCATGACCAGCGTGCACTTGACCGCATCCAATCCATCACCGAAATCGGCAACCAGTGTGCCCAACTGCCGAACCTCGATCAACAGAGATGAGAATTTTGCCAGCAATTCCTCCAACATTTCCTGTACTCCCTCCATAGCCTGGAGCACGAACTAGATCCGCGCAGGTGGAGTGGAAGACGACGTCGTCGCTGCCGCCCCAAATCTGACCTACCCGGCTTAGGATTTTTGGGCCGAATCGCCGGAGCAACCCGACACCTTTCACGGTGGATGTTACGGCTAGATCGCAGGATTGTGGCACAATGGTGGACCGGAACCAGTCTCTGATAGCAACTTGTAACGACCATCACTCATCCGAACCAAAGTAGGGAGATCAAAGGAGAGGGGTTGAGATCGGAGGTAGGACCGTAGGAGACGGTAGGTGCGAACCTGGAGAATAGGGAAGAAATGTGAGAGTTTGAAATATTTGATTTCAATGGCTGACTTGATCTCAGGCCAAGCGCCCACATATACCCAGGCAGCCTAGGCCCCACTTGTCACACGCACACCCAATCGACCACTGACTAGTCGTCACTCACTACCTATGGGCCCTGGTCGTCATCCTCGCCCCTGCGCACCGGTATTGCCCTTTACCCAAAGAGAATAAATCTAGTATCGGGTCACATGTAGCAATGGCAACATTTGGGACTGTCAAGTGTGCCTTCAGAGTACTCTCTCCGTTGAACTAAAACCACGACACTTACTATGGAACGGAGAGAGTATATAGCAGATCTTACTATACATAGTCCAGTTACCAGAAGTAGACACAAAAAGTAGATCATACGTTGCTTATTATGCAGATCGCCCTTAAACCTACACTAAAGGAAAAAAATTATAAGCCGAGTGCCCAAAACACTCGGTTTATATATAAGCCGAGTGTTTTTCATGGCTTACATGACACGGCTTACTAAGGACCGGCTTGTCAAGGGTAAGCCGAGAGCCACGGGGAAAACACTCGGTTTATATATAAGCCGAGTACATCTACATAAGCCGAGGGCCAATAAACACACGATTTATATATAACGGCAGCCGGACACTAACGGCTACGCCACGTGTCCGTCTATATAAGCCGAGTGCCAGCGAGCACATGGTTTACATGTAAACCGAGGGCCGAGGCGAGCCGCACGGTTTACATGTAAACCAAGGGCCCTCTTATGCCACATGGTTTATATATAAATCGAGGGCTGAGGTGAGCCGCACAGTTTATATGTAAACCCAGGGCTGAGGCAAGCACACGTTATAACCCGAGAGCCATGACGGGGCGCATGGTTTATAGGCTGCTCCGTGACGATGCCGTCAATGACATTCATTGTAGACACGTGGCAAATATGTTTGCCGAGTGTGCGCTATAATCCGAGTGCTTTTTTGTATAAATACCGTGTGCATTATGTAAGCCGAGGGCTTTTCGAGGCACTCGGCTTACAAGACACTATAAGCTGAGTGCTTTTTGTTTGCGTGCTGGGTGTTATTTATCCCGCACTCGGATTAGAGGGAACGTAAGCCGAGTAGCCGATAAAGAGCTCACGGCTTATAGGCTAACACACGGGAAAACGGGATTTTCCTGTAGTGCTAACCATATATATTTGGACACACACCGACGAGGGTATTCAGAAGGAAGCCAAAAGAGTTCATTCTCGAACTCCAGGATAGCTGCCAATATGCACAAAGACACACACACACCAGTTGAGCATACACCTCTGGGCTTTGAGGTAAAAACTAGTATCTGAGTGTTCGTGACACCAGATCAAGGAGTAACCTGAACACAACTCAAACAATCAAAATAACCAAATGATTCACTGAATCTGTAGTGGGCAATAGTTTCTTAGAAATCTAGAATCGAGAATCTAGACAAGCACACTAGAGCCTAGGATCCTGGGTACATCCATTATATTGTAGAAATCAGCACATACATGCAAGCTGCATTGGACTTTCAGGTGTCAAACTTCCAGTGTTGGACAATGCTGATTTGGTCGTATCGCAGCCTCACACTATGTTTTCTGCTGCATTGTTGGTGATGGGCCTACAACATTTACTACCATAGTTCAACACTTTCACTTGCCTAATAAAAATACAGGGGAAATTAGCTAGCTTAACATTCAATAGCTTCTCTCTTTTTTTGGCGGGAAGCACTCAATAGCTTCAATAGACAAGCCAAATATTTTTGATTAGCAAACTACTTTCAGTGGTATCTCTGCAGAAACTTATAAATGCAATAATTTTTGAGAAACAATATATAAGAAAACTTCCCAACTGAATTGGTATTTGCATTCTTCTAATAAATTAGCATAAATAAAATGTGTAATATCGATTGGAAACTCATTGTCCCGATATCAGATTAATAATGTTGCTACAGCAATTAGCATAAAGCGCAATGAAGAAAACAGCATGTGCGTTCCATCGCCAATGATTATCCCGGTGGGTTGACCTAAACAAAAAAAATGCAATCGAGAAATAAGCATGAGTACAAGGTAAACATGGTAAGCCGGATAAAAATATTGCCAAAACTCAAATAAGTAAGTAGACCACATTACTAACAAATCATTCCTTTGGGTCGCATCCCTCCTTCATCCCAGGGATTTTTTTAGGCCAGTTACTCAGAGATATTGTTAATCTTCAAAACGATAAATAGTACCATGCATCACGCATATTGTAAACTAGATAGATTAAAAAAGAGGCAAACATTGCAGTGTTATTCTTTCAGCAGATCACATCCTCCGTCCTTCATCACAGGGAATTTAGGTGGCCATACCATCATAAAAGTACTGACACTATACAAGTATTTATCCTCTCGTGTGAGCTCATAAACCTTCTTTGCTGCCTTGCGTTTAATATCAAAAAAATAGAGGGCATTGTCCACCTGGATGAAAGCAAACTCAGAATTGAACCCAGTTGCATGCACCTCTAAAATAGAATCATCCACATCCTCGAACACGTGACATGGTAATGGTATCATATGATTAGCACATATCTCGCGCAGACAAATGGTATTCAAAAGGAACCAGTTGGCAACGCCATTGCTATCCATTCTGTGGAGCCAGATGCGGATTTGAAGGTCCTTAAGACTGATCAGACGAACCCCAGAATCATCTGCAAGTGACAGCCTTCCACTCAAGACCTCTTCTGGGAGGTTAAGTTATGATAAAGAGGAGGACACAAGATCTAGCACGAATAACGTGTCAATCTTGCCCATAGCCACAGAGGCAAGATCATAGATCTTCCTTTCACCAATCAAACTAGAGACACCACCGGCCGGGTAGTAGCAAAATAGCAGTGGGTAGAATGGTTTCACTTACAACCGAGGAGTAGATGGCCTGATTAGCATCTTGTAACACATACACATCCACAATTGTCTGCCGCCCTTTCGAGCCCAATCCCAAAAGGAAGAATTGCAAGATAACATCGCCGCCGTTTATGAGGATCTCTTCTTCGTAGTTTGTGACCTTGGTTTCGGGAGTTGGCGGGAGGATGGTCATGTATCTTGCAGGGTACAGTGGGCAGCGGACCGTTCTTATGGTGGGCTCGAGGTGGACGTAGGAGGTGAAGAGGAGGAGGCCATTCTGGCAATCCACGCTGACAAAACCGAAGTCAGCGCGGCCCAAATCGAAGTTAGCGCGGCGGACGACGGCAGCGAGCTCAGGGGGCTGAGGCATCGGCACGAACCGCGGGGGCTTGGTGCCCCTAGTGTCGACGTAAAAGCCGATGATGCTGGGTGGGTGGAGATCGCGGAAGCGGCGGAGTAAGGCGTTGTCGGAGGAGAGGCGGAACCAGCGCTTGCAGACGAAAGCGGCGCGGACGAGGCTGGTGGGGAAGGCGACACGGACGAGGATCTCACAGAGGAGATCGTCATCGCCGAGCACGGCCGAGGTGGCCGCTGTGGCCGGTGGCGGCGATTGCGGCGTCCCGAGAACTTGCATGTTTTCGTGATTTGAGATAGACTTGGGCCAAGAAGAAAAGAAGGGGAATGGTTTTGTTTTTTTTTTGCTTTAGCGATGGGCTTTTTTAAACACCCGAACACATGTTATTTGTATTATTAATTAAGTCATCTAGAGCTTCTATTTCTTGTATTTTCTTACATGAGTTTAGAACATGGCAGACAAGCAAGCTAGCAAAGCATACATTATCACTGGGACCGGCCGCCATGTTTGGTTGGGTCATCCGGCAGACCTTTTCTTCGTCCCTGTAAACTGTGTGACGGTTGAATAAAAACTTTGCGAGTTTGCCTAAAAAATTGTATTATTAATTAAGTAAAAAAAGAGAACTGTACATACAATGGAAAAGAAAGAAATCCCACATGCAAAAACCAAAAACAACACCAAGGTCCAATGTATTATCTCTTTCACCACCATTCTAGCATCCTTTTTTCCTTCATCGTCGGCAAGTCGCTGCAAAGAAGAATGTGTTGTTATCTTTTTTTTTTTGCGAGAAAATTTCCGATCTATTCATCTTCAATCATGGCAGTACAACGAATACCAGAAATAATAATGATTACATCCAGATCTATAGACCACCTAGCGACGACTACCAGCACTGAAGCGAGCCGAAGGCGCGCCGCCGTCATCGCCCCTCCATCGCCGGAGTCAGGCATAATTTGTTGTAGTAGGCAGTCGGGAAGTCGTCCCACTGCCCCTTCCCCTAGTTCTCCAGGATGAGAACCCTAACTTCGTTATATCCTTCTTGAAAGCACCCCTTGGGAGCTGTATGGTTGGTGGGCATTGTGGGGTTGCAGTTTGTGGTGGCAGTAGTGCCCTTCTTCGTCCTAGCTTAACCTTTCCTCCTCTGTTGGTTGGCCATGGGAAGCAGAATTGATTGCAGGAGGAGGCCAATGTTGGCTCGTCATGTGTGTGTTGACCTTCTTTATGTGGCCATCTTTCCGCGGCATCCATTCCTATTCTTGGGAGGAACATATCCATCTTTTGATGGTGCGACGCCTTTTGAACCAGGTGAGGAGGTTATGACATTCTTCGAAGATGGATTTGTATGGCATTGTCGGGGAGCTCATGCACCTTATGGTCAGGCATGGTGGCGTCTCCGGGCATGCTTGGATCATTGCTTGAAGCTTCTGCGTTACCGACGTTGGGTGGTTTGTCTATCTCCTATCCTTTGCATGTGACCTCGATGTCAATATTCTTGGTCCTCTCTATGTGCCAGCAGGATTGGTACTCCAAGTCCAAGGTCCAGTGCGAGAGGCAGACACTAGTGTGCTGAGGACATTGCGGCGATGTCCGGCGGTTTCTCCAGGATATGAGGGGTCGCTCCTTGTCAACCTCCGCAGATGATTGTTGCTTTGGTTCAATTATACCTATGTTCTTGCTTGGCGGCAAGATGGTGGCGTCCTGTAATGCACTCGTTGTGCCCTGCTTTGTGTTGCCCTCTTTGTTTGTTTGATGTTATTTTATCTGCTTCAAAAGAGGATTTTTGTCAACTCTTTCTATTGTCCGGACCTGTGTCTTTATTTGCAAAGCGGGGTGCAAACCTATTTGTAAACTACTCCCTCCATCTCATAATATAAGAGCATCATTGACACTCGTGTAGTGTAAAAAATGCTCTTATATTCTGTGACGGAGGGAGTATGACCCAACAAAAATGACCACCATACCGATGAAATACAAATAAAATGGATTTTTCTAATATGAGTTGCAGGTTTATTAGGGACATGCTAGTCAAAATTAAAAATTAAAATTTATGAAAAGGGGCTCACCCCCGGTTCCATTCTATAGGAAGAAACCACGATCACAATGTCTTACAGGGCTCAAAATAAAAAACGTAGGATACATGCTAAGGAAACTACCTGCTCTCCAGGGTGACACTCTCAAAAAAGCTAAAACATCTTGTTCAAGGTTATGTCACCAGCAACTTATTACCGGATTTTAAAGCAACACGGACATGACGCGTCGTGCTAGGCAATCGTCAAAACCCTGAGAACACCACATGGATGGAATCTGCCTCTTCAGGGTGCATCTTCTGGCACCCTAAACTAAAGAGCTCAAATGATAATAGCCTTCAGTCTTTTTTTTTTAATAGTTGGCACTAGTTTCATCAGTTCTGGAGGGCTGCATTTAATTTGTGCAATCTTCAAAATGTAAAAAATGTAATCTTAATATTCTTTTAGAAAATCAGAAATGTAGAAAGTTAGTTTCTAATACAGATCTGATGGTGAGAAGCGCTTCCGCACCCCCCCCCCCTCACAAAATGTATAAAGGGCAATATGGACCTTTGACGTATTGTACACCGCCGGATATATATGGCCGTACCTTAGCCTAGGCGTCAATACATTGTTAGTTGCTCATTAGGCGGTCATGGGCCATTTACGTTTTTCTCTTTCTTTTCAGCAATAAACTAAAAAAATTAGAAGCTGTGCTTTGTGGGATTCAAACCCAGACTGTCTACATATAGTAGTGTGGCCGCTAACCACTGGGATACTTTAACTGTTTTACCATAGAACTTCTTTCCTACTTCTTATCGAAATATAACGCTAATAAAAAACACCTGATTTTCTTCAGTTTAGCCCTTGTTCTGTGTTTTTTTTCATTTTTCCTTATTACTTTCTATTTTGTTTTCTTTTCTTAATTCACAGACCTTTTTAAAATTTATGATTTGTTTTTTAATCAATTTTTCCCAAACTCATGACCTTTTTTCAAATTCATGATTTTTTTAGTCTGCGATTTTATTTCAAATTTGTGATTTTCTTAGAAAAAAAATCATGAGCACATGGAACTTTTTCAGTGGTTTCATGGTTGTAACCAGACACACCGTCTACAATCTAGTACGTTCGGGTAGGCCGGAAGGGCATGTTTCGAACCACTTTTTTCACCTCCTCCAAATGCACCCAATTTTTTCCCACACATTGGCATCACCATGCCCAGCATGCATGACACGTTTCGTTCAACTCCGACATTTGATGTATTTTCCTGGTTTTTCCGTTGGAAAAACGCTAAACACTGGCCGGACGTGACGCAATATGAGTTCGGTGTCCGAGTTTGTTCAAATTTTGCGTGGTGGTGGGGGGGGGGGACCTGGGGCATGCCCAACCTAGGGCTGAAGGAAATATGCCCTAGAGGCAATAATAAAGTTATTATTTATTTCCTTATATCATGATAAATGTTTATTATTCATGCTAGAATTGGTGGTGGCAGCCTCAATATTCTCAACCTCCACTTGACGAGCTGGAGGGTCGGTCACAGTCACGTTCTCCTCGAGAACAACTTCTTGGTGGGACGGGGGAGTAGCAGCTTTTGGGGTTTCTTCTTCATCGGCTGATGCAACCGGAATGTCTTCAGCAGCTTTAGCTTCAGACTCAGAGACTGGAGGCCTTGGTCCTTTGCGAAGCCTGCGTAACGCTGGCGACGCCTCTGGAGATGGAGTTGGCTGGGCCTCAAAGTCTTCTTCCTCTTGTGCTTGTGGGCGATCAGCCCATGATGCATCCTGAGCAATTGGCGTCAGAGGACGACCAATGCTGATGAGTTCGTTGTGCCTTAGCACAGGCGATGATACCTGTTGGTGCTCGAGCTAAGGAAGAACTACATCATCTTCAACATGGTCATGGTGACCAATGTCTTCAGCAGCGATGGGATCAGCTGCTGGAAAGTCTTCAGCTTCATGAGCCTCTGTGAAAGCAGGCTCATGGACAGTTAGTTGACGTTCTTGAGGTTCAGCGTCAGGGCGAACCATGGAGATGGGTTCAACAATCAAGGGCTCTGTGGGAGCAGCCCGTTCCTTCTTGGTCTTCCACTTCTTCTTGGAGGGAGCAGTAGCAGAGGCTTCAGGATGTTTCCTCTTTATGGCTTCAGCCTCAGCAGTCCTCGTCTTCTTCAGCTCTGAAGCGATTGACCGGGCATTTGGCTTTGAGCCAGTCATGCTAGTTGGGAAGACAATGGGATCTTCTTCCTACCTTGGTGCATCGGGTTCGGCCATAGCGGGCTTCTTCTTCTTCTTTGCAGCCATCCTCGGGTCGATGCCAGGACGCCGAAGGGCCTTGCGCTTCTCAGCCTCATTGTAGGCTTGCACACACTTGTCAGGCAGGCTCTTCATGCGCTCACGAGAACCTTGAGCTTCTTCATGCTTCTTGAGAAAAGCTTCTTTAAGCTCGTGCAGCATGAGCTTGAAGTTCTTGACCTCTTGGACGCTGAGCTTGGCCATATGCTTCTTGAACTGAGCTTTTTCATAGTCTATCTTTTGCTTCAGTTCGACGATGCGCTCAGCTAGAGCTAGCTCTGAAGCAATGGCGCCATGGAAGGCGACACTAAGACCAATGGGAAGTTGCAGGTCTTCGAAGCTGAGGTTGGGCGTTTCAAACCACTCATCAATGAAGTCGTGGATGATTGCCATGTCAAAGAGAGGCAAATTGTTGAAGATTTCTGCTTCTTCTTTGCTCTTGATCAACTGCTCAAGAGCGTCATCTGCAAGATCTTCATCACTGGACAGATCAATGGCATCGTTGCGCAGAATAGCAGCAGCTGTCAGTTCTTGGCCGGTGTGTGGCAGAGGCATCTTGACCTTCTGGGGCTTGGAGATGCGTGAAAACTCTTCAGACTGCACACTGTCTTCAGGAGGTGCGGTGTCCAGTGGCTTCGCCCGTGAGATTTTTGGTGCAGAGGCAGGCTTTGAAGCTTTTGGCTGCTTCAGTTTCTTTGGCTTTGGCGCTGCATGCGCTTCATCTGAGTCATGGTCATCTGCAGGCTCATTCACGGCAGTCCCTTGAACCACGATATGGGTGATGAGACCTTCAAGGTTGTAGAAGGGCCCAAGAAGATTGGGTTCAGCTTCGCGAGTTCCATCGGCATGGGGAGCAGAGGGACCAGGGTTGAAGTCTAATCCCAAAGACTTCTTGTTCTGCTTCGCTGAGTTCTTGGCAAACTGGAAGATGCGCTTGAACAGATTGTCGTCACGGCACCATAGTAGTGACGATGGGTGTGCATCTGCAGGCTGTGGCCCACGGACCATGCAGGGATAGAAGCCTTGTTCAATGGCTTCTTCTCTGGACCTGGGTTGAAGATTCTTGTATAGGATGTCTCCCCACGGTCGCTTGATGGCTTTTTTCTCAGCATATTCTTGGGTCACAAACCGGTATTTGAACCATTATTCTGGCCAATATCTTCGAATCCACTGGATTCGGGTCTTGCGCTGATTATAATCCTCTTCAGGATCTGTCTTGTAAAGTTTTGAGAGGTCATCAGGCAGATCTCTTGATGTTCCGCCACGACGCTGTCTGCCTCCCTTCCTTGCAGATTTCTCTGAAGCCATGAATTTTAAACTGAAAGGCTTCAATACGTTCAAAGGCTTCAAAGGTTTTCGCTTGCTGGACAAACAGGAACTGGCTTCGGGAGAATTTATATGATGCTGTAAGAATTCTGCAAATGAATGCAGACTATGAGAACCAAGGGATTCTCCCACGGACATGTACCTGTGAAAGCATTAAGGTGCGAGGGAAGGGGAAGAGGTCATATGCATTCTCAGAAGATTTTGAAGATAAATCAGTTTAGAAGACATTGACCCCATCGTGCGAAGACATTCACTCATAGATAAGGAGTTGGTTCCAGATTTGTACGAATCCAGAGATCAGTACAAGTGAGGAATCTAACTACTTTGTGAAGCATAAGTGATTATACTAGGCATATTATGAGATGCAGTATGTAAGAGATCCAACTTGTGTGAACAGAAATGCTTGTGGTAGAAAGTGACGAAGCTATAGGATCAAAGGGGCTGTAAAAAGGAAGTTTTATTTACCACACGAAGAACTGCTAGACGGAGTGAAAGAGGAGGCCGAGCAGTTCGATCGTCCGTGCCCTAACTTGGCGACGGAGGACACCTACGGCGACGGCGGAGAAGACGATGTCCGCGGTCGGCGTGAAGACGGCGTCGGAGAGGTTGCGGCAGCGAAGCGCTTCATCGCCGGCGTCGTCGAGGGCTAGCGGTGGCGCTAGGGTTCGTGCGAGAGTGGAAGAAGAGATAATGAATGCGGTGAGGCGTGTATTTATAGGGACAGGGGCGTCTCAGTGTTATTACACAGGTGCCCCTGGTGATTCACATCTGAGGAACACGTGGCCATCATGGAGCATGTCGGAGGTTGTTCCACGTCCCACGCACGCATAGATTGTCGGGTGGCCGTTCCCACTTCTTCGGGTTTCAGGTGAAGGAATGAGCATTGAAAACGGACTTAATGTTTGTCTCTATATCTTCTGCTGACAAGGACGCAGACATTCAACAGTTTCAATAGAATGCATATGATTTGGAGAGATAGTGTTTGAGATAGAAAGCATAGAGAGGTTAGGGTCCGATCACATTCACTTAGTTCAAAAGATTCAACAAGAAGACATAGCTATAAGTGAATGCTGTAGAGGACAGAACACTAGTATATATATATTCAACATAGTGAAGATAATCATGAAGACATGTTGAGATTGAAGCCAAACCAAATGTGAAGACATAGCAAATGTAACACCATGAGTGAAACACTTCAAACAGAACCTTTGGTGGTGGCGTTACCCACCGTATAGGAAGTATTAGACCCAGACACGGCGCACAATTATCGTGGTGCTCCGAAGTCAAATTCCACATTAACGTATTCACACTTAGAATGTATGTCTTCATTGATTGAAGATATACTTTACTTCGTGTGTTGCACATCTAAGTCATCAATATGCATAAGTGTTAGGATGTGTGCCTGATCACAGGACATTTGAGGATTCCAAGATATTTAGCTCACACCGTAACTTGCAAAATCTCTTCTCATCCAAGGGCTT
Source organism: Triticum urartu (assembly GCF_003073215.2). Lineage (NCBI taxonomy): Eukaryota > Viridiplantae > Streptophyta > Magnoliopsida > Poales > Poaceae > Triticum > Triticum urartu. The sequence goes on from NC_053028.1 coordinate 670,040,252, forward strand.
GGTAAAGATATCTGCCAATTGTTCTTCAGTGTTGACATGTATGATATCAATATCTTCCTTCACAACATGATCTCTGAGAAAGTGATGACGAATTTCAATGTGCTTTGTCTTCGAGTGCTGAACTGGGTTGTTGGCAATCTTGATGGCGCTTTCATTGTCGCAGTAGAGTGGCACTTGCTTCAGATGAATGCCATAGTCCTTGAGTGTTTGCTTCATCCACAGAAGCTGAGTGCAGCAAGATCCAGCAGCAATGTATTCAGATTCAGCAGTGGAGAGAGATACACAGTTCTGCTTCTTTGAAGACCAACATACAAGTGATCGTCCCAGAAAATGACATGTGCCTGATGTGGACTTGCGATCCAACTTGTCACCAGCATAATCAGCATCCGAGAATCCAACCAGATCAAACTCTGAGCCCTTTGGATACCATAATCCTAGAGTCGGGGTGTGAGCCAAATATCGAAGAATTCGCTTCACAGCTAAGTGATGCGACTCCTTTGGTGCCGCTTGGAATCGAGCACACATGCAAACACTAAGCATAATATCTGGCCTAGATGCACATAGATAAAGTAAGGAACCAATCATGGAGCGGTATACATTTTGATCGAACTCTTTACCATTGTCGTCGGGACCCAGATGATGTTTGGCTGGCATTGGCGTCGTGAAGCCTTTGCAGTCTTGCATACCGAACAAAAAGTTGAAGGAGGGCGTAAAGTATAATATCGAGGCAATCAAACCTAATGGCGAACCATTAGCGCCTAAGAAGATTGCGGACAGTTCGTTCGTCAGTGCGGAGTTCTTGTGAAGGACCAACTCCCGATCTCCCTTCAAGAATGGAGAGAGCCAGCAAAGCCACGTCCAGATCTTACTTTTGTCGACGACAGACAAAAAAGTCTGCTTTGGGATACTCTCATGGAACATTTCACCCTACCAGATCATTTCACACAAGCAGATGTGCAGAAAGTCAAGGACGCTGCTCTTAGGAAGATGACGGTTGCATTCAAGAACCACAAGAATCGTGAATGGGACAAGTACGTCAAGGGAGGAAGGAAGACTCCAGTATTCGAGGGAACACTAGAGAATCAAAGTGCTCATTGGGACGATTTCGTGAAATTCAAGGATTCAGAATTAGCTAAGGAACGGTCAAGAATAAACAAGAAGAATGCCGAAAAAAGGGATAAGTTCCATAAGCTGGGGCCAGGTGGCTACGCGGTGGCAATGCCTAAGTGGGATAAGTCTGAGAAAGAGATGGAGGATGCAGGTGTCACTCCGGTTACTAAGAGCTGGCCCCCCAGGTGCAGGACTTGGTTCTATGCGCATGGGGGGGAGTTGGACTCGAAGACAGGCAAAGTTTCAACGAAGGCATGTCTGAACGGAGCCGGCGATAATATACTTGTTGCAATAGAAGAGGCTCGAACGGGGGTGTTCCAGCCCAACAGAGAGAACGACGAGCTTACGCGTGCCCTGGGAAATCCTGAACACCCGGGAAGAACACGAGGCAAGGGCGCTATTCCGTGGTATGAGGGGTTTTCGGACTGGAACGCCGACTACAGAACCCGTGCGAGAAGGAAGATTGCGGAGGAGAAGCAGAGGAAGATGGAGGAGGAGAAGAGGAAGCTAGACTATGAACGCCTTCAAGGCCTAGAATCAGCGCACGCGGACTTGGTAGTCAAATTCCAGCGGCAGCAGGAGCAGATCGACTCACTTAGCCAGCAAAGGGGGCCTCAGCAGCTGCAGCAGCTAGCGGATGATCCAGCATTGGATACCACCGCCCCATCCATGCCGAGAAGCAGCGTGGGTTCCGCCCCGTTTGACGCAATGCTGGATAGATACCCCGTGGATGACATTGCGGAGAACACTAACTGCGAGCTACACTTCAAAATTAAGAACATATCCTTGAAGGTGGCGGACGGCGTTGCTTATACAAATTCCCCCAATGCAACCTTTCATTGCAACCCGATTCCAGCAGGCTATGCTCGTGTCGTGGTTGATGAGGTGGTGGACCAATATTCGGGGCTAGAGCTTGACATTCCTGGAGGTGACGAGGAGCACACACTCGGAGATGCCAAACATCGTATCATCCTATGGAGAAAGGATTGCATCATCTTTCGAAGGCCACCGACACCGCGTCACCCGACTCCTCGTCGAAGTCCGCCACCGAGTCAGCAGACTCCTGCTCCTCCAAGTCCACCAACGCATGAGGCCACTCCTCCTCCTCCAAGTCCGGCACAACCTCAGGCCACTCCTCCTCCAAGTCCGGCACAGCTTCAGGCCACTCCTCCTCGTCCAACTCAGCCCCGTCAGCTGTCTCCGCCGCCTCAGCAAACGCAGAAGAGACACCCCGCAGCTATGGTGCGTAGCGGTACGAGTCGAGGTCATAGTACAGGAAGTACAGGTGGAGGCAAGCGATATAAATATGGTCCAAACCTCACTACTCCTCTTCCTGAGAGGGCTTACGACAGGACCGAGGAGCAAACCAATGCCATAGTGCGGGTAGAAGTCGACGCCCATTTTGGACCGAAACCGCCACCGCCGCCAAGGGAGAAAGTGCATATGGAAGTAGTTGACCACTTCATTCATATGGCTCAACCACCAGCTCCTAAGCCTGTTGACACAGACTATGAGCGCCACATCAGGAAGTTACATCGACAACGTCTACAGAAGGAGGCGAGCTCGAGCTCGAGCAAACAACAAGCAGCTGTCAAAAAATGCGGGAAAACCGTTGCCCAGCTGGGAGAACAGGCGGCGCAATCGATCCCCCCGTTTGTTGTGCCGCCAACAACACGTGACAGTACGCGCGCCCAATATTATTGTGGCCAAACAGTTTACGTTCCCGAGGTGGGCGATGTGGTAATAACCCAGGAGCATATAATGTAGACTGAAACTCTCAACATCACTGTTGGACAACTCCTCGAGATCGAGGACATGCCTGTGCTTACAGAGGAGGAAATAAAACGGAAATATGCCCGGGGCCAACCTTTGGTCAAGCCAGAAGAGGTCAAGAAGCTCCCAACGAGAATGTATGAATTGCATCAATGGTACATGGACATTACCAAGAGATCCGATCGAGAGTCCCTCATGGTGCAAGTCAAGAAGGATCATTACTACCATGAGAAACCTGTGACCGTTGAGTATTCTGAACTGTTTCAGTTATACAATCAAGACGCACTCGACAAATCTATCGTCAGTTGCTATTGTCTGTAAGTGATTTCTTTTTGTAATTTAAGTCTCAAGCTAGCTGTAGTGATCCTTTTGATCAATCATTACCTGTAATTATCCTCACTATATTCTTTTCTGTTGTATTATGCAGGATGAAGATGTATGAAATGAGAAAAGGTGGACGCTATGGCATTGGGTTCATTGACCCAAACACCGTTAATGAATACACATGGGAAATAAACAAGCATCATGAAAAGCAGGTAGAGGACAGCATGCTAGAGTTCTTGAAGTGCCTCAAATACAATGAAGATATACTACTTCCTTACAACTTCCAGTGAGTCACACTTTCTTGTACTACAAATTCTCTGTTTTTGCCTACTAGCTAGCTAAATGTTTTTGCTTACATATGCCCGCTTAATTAAGAAATGCAAACGTGTGTGCATGCAGATTTCACTGGATCTTGTGTATCATTAAAGTTGACGCCGGAACAGGTTAAATACTGGACTCACTACTCAAAGCAAATAGTGACTATAACATCTTGTTTGGGATAGTCAACATGTAATTTCAATCATTATTAACTATATATCTTGGCCTATTTAGTTCGTCATTTCATGATATGAACTATTTAATAACCCCTTTATTCATTTTCTTTGTCGGCGGGCAGGGCTTGGGCAAGGTTCATCAGCGTCACGGAAGGCGAATGGAAACGACAGCTGAAATGGTTTCGACCCAAGGTAAGTAATTAAGTAGTACTAGCTAGCTAGCTAGCTACCATCTCTTTAATTATCATGCTTGATTAATTATTATCTGATCAAATTAAATTCCATTCTCGTAATAAAGGCCCTGAAGTAGGCGCAGGGGACTACTCTATGTGCATTCTGCGTTTGCAAGAACATTCGCATGATGGCGTCCGAATGGAGCAGATCTCAAAGACAGGAATGGGTACGCTTGTCAGAACACTATTCATAATTTTTACACCATTATCGATATCTAGTCACACAACTAATACACATGCATATTGATCTCCTTCTTAACAGTTCACAGAGGTGCGGGACAAGCTCCTAGAAACAGAGCGCGTAGAAGCACTTCAAGAGGAAATAGCGGGATTTTTGCTCGACCAGGTCATAAATCCGAAGGGAGAATACTATTACCCGCTACCGCCCCCATCGACCAGGTCATGAACCACTTCCAATTGTCATTATGCTCCGAAGGCACCAATTAGGCTAATGCCACTGGCTCCGAAGGCAACATGCATATGTAGGAGAAATTGTATATAGCTATATATACATGTGTGTATGTGTGAATTAATATGGTGGTTTGCGAGACATTGATGATATATATATGATTGGTTCTACTAGAAAATCTATTTATATATATATATATATATGCATAACGTGTACAATGTGTAGTATCGTAAAATACCAGCAAACGAAAAAGAATTAAAATGGAAAACACAAAATTAAATGAAAAAGAAATCATAAAACCAAAAACCCCCCAAACATTTTAGTACCGGTTGGTGTTACCAACCGGTACTAAAGGGCTCCCGGCCCCCGGAGCTGGCTCATGCCACGTGGTTGCCCTTTAGCACCAGTTCGTGCTGAACCGGTCCTAAAGGGGGGGGGCTTTAGTGACCACACTTTAGTGCCGGTTATGGAACCGGCACTAAAGGGCCTTACGAACCGGTGCTATTGCCCGGTTCTGCACTAGTGAGTATGGCTCTGGGATTGCTTTCTCGCAGGGAGTCGAGAAAGGGTCTCTGGCCGAGGTTGATAACACTTCTACTACTTTACTTTATGCTACTCTACTCCCTCCTTTTGCTGCAAGATGGTGGTTTCCAGAAGATGCTAGTCTTCGATAGGACAAGGTTCTCCCCTCTATTCTGGCATTTCTGCAGCCCAGTCCACATATACAACCTTCCTTTGACAATGTTGCATATGTAGTGTAGATCCTTGCTTGCGAGTATTTTGGATGAGTACGCACGGTTGCTTTGCTACCCCTTTTCCCCCCTTTCTTCTTCTTTCCGGTTGATGCAACCAGATGTGGGAGCTCAGGAGCCAGATGCCACCGCCGATGCCTACTACTACGTGGAGACCGACAACGACTGAGGGAGTCCTGGATTAGGGGGTGTTCGGGTAGCCGAACTATACCTTCAGCCAGACTCCAGGACTATGAAGATACAAGATTGAAGACTTCGTCCCGTGTCCGGATGGGACTTTCCTTGGCGTGGAAGGCAAGCTTGGCGATGCGGATATTCAAGATCTCCTACCATTGTAACCGACTATATGTAACCCTAAACCTATCCGGTGTCTATATAAACCGGAGGGTTGTAGTCCGTAGGCAATCAACTCCATATACAACAATCATACCATAGGCTAGCTTCTAGGGTTTAGCCTCCTTGATCTCGTGGTAGATGTACTCTTGTACTACCCATATCATCAATATTAATAAAGCAGGACGTAGGGTTTTACCTCCATCAAGAGGGCCCGAACCTGGATAAAACATCGTGTTCCCTGCCTCCTGTTACCATCCGGCCTAGACGCACAGTTCGGGACCCACTACCCGAGATCCGCCGGTTTTGACACCGACATTGGTGCTTTCATTGAGAGTTCCTCTGTGCCGTCACAATCAGGAAGGATGCCTCCTCCCGTCTTTAATGACGGCGCCGTTGCTAAGGGAGCCTTAGCTATCGGCCAAACCCTCCGGCTAGGTGGTTTCCTCATGACCGCCTGTTCAGCTGTTGCGCCGACGGTGACCTCTCGGGTCATCAAAAGCATCCTACACGTCAGCTCGGAGCTCGTCGAGCAGCTAGATCCAATGGAGCTCTCTTCCGTAAACGAGCTCTTGGATCGCATCGCCGCCCTGGGGGTCGCTACGGATTACGACCAGGTTGGGCTTAAACCCGATCTAAGAGAAATTAACTCTCCCCAAGTCACCCACCACGTTGCCGTGGTAGAGGCGCAGTGCGGCGACCCTTCATCTATTTTAAGGACTAGCCACGTCCGAATTCCTGACTCCTCCAAGACGGATACCCGCGGAGAGGAGGATGTAACTCAAGACATGAGCTTAGGATTAGGCAACGGGCTAGATTCATTGGAAAACATCCAAGAATCCGAACTTCAGAGTTCGGAAACTCTTCGGCCTCCGAATCTTGGATTGGGTGAGGTTTCAGATTCAATGACACCCGCCCACCCGAACATAAGCGATCTCTCCCAAATCAGGCAGAGGCCCGAGGAAACAATACATCATTACTGGGCCAGATTCCTCCTGGTTATGAACAGTATAAAGGATTGCCGCGAGGGAGACGCAATCTCAATTTTCTGCAGTAATTGCACGGACGAGGGAATCCTTAACGCTGTAAGTCGTCGTGATATTACACGCTTCGCTGACTTGGCGTCCATAGTACAAAAATACTGTGCGATGGGAAGTGCCTGGAAAACCGAAATAAAGTTTTGGGATAATCCGGCCTTGAATAGTAATCTCGTCCGAACTAAGAGGGTGCATCATCATAGGACACCCGGGATGAACACCAAAAAGCCAAAACCCTCTACAAGGCATGGAACCGTACTGTAAAGGTGTCTTGATGGACCCTGTAGAATTCACAGTACAGAGGATGCCACACCAACTCACAGCCTTAGAGCATGTTGGATACTCCGGCAGGTGGCCAAAATTGGCGAGGACAATTCTGGAGGCCGCAGAAAGCCAGCCCGAGGACACCAGTACCGTTCTCACAGTCTTCGAGACTTTCGCATCAAACAATATGCGAAAAAGAACACTCTGCAGCCTCGCCGAAGTCTATCAAGTTGCAACAATAAATCCATGGAGCGACACTGCTATTACCTTCAACGCAAGTGATGAACCTAGATTCCGAACAGCCCGAGCACCAGCCGCATTGGTCCTCAGTCCCATAGTGGACGGCTTTCGCCTCACCAAGGTGCTCATGGATGGAGGCAGCGGACTGAACCTCATTTATGAGGAAACCCTTCAAAAAATGGAAATAGACTGGAACCACATCGAGCGAAGCAGCACAACCTTTAGAGGAATAATCCCCAGTCGAGAAGCGCGCTGCACAGGAAAAATCACACTAGATGTGGTGTTCGGCACGCCGGATAATTACAGGTCCGAAGAAGTCACGTTTCAGGTGGCCCCGTTTAAGAGCGGATATCACGCTTTACTAGGGCGGGAAGCATTCACAATCTTCCAAGCAATACCCCATTATGGGTACCTGAAGCTTAAGATGCCCGGGCCGAATGGAATTATCACTCTAGCTAGTGATCCGGACATAGCACTCCGCGCCGAAAACAAGACGGCCGCATTAGCCCTTGAGGCGCTATCCGAAGCCTTAGTGGCCGAGGAACTAACTGCGCTGCGCTCCACGGTTAACAGGGATGATGTGATACTCGATAAGAGATCCAAATCCACATCCTTCAAGCCAGCCGACGAAATAGTCAAATCCAGGTCCATCCAACGGACCCCAATAAAACATCTTCAATCGGGGCACGACTGAACCCTGATGCATACGCCGCACTACGAGAGTTCCTACAAGAGAACTGGAACATCTTCGCCTGGCACCCTTCAGACATGCCAGGGATCCCATGCAGGCTGGCCGAACACAGCTTAAATATCCTAAAAGGATTTAAACCTGTCAAACAAGCCCTTTGGCATTTTTCCAAACCCAAGAGACAGGCTATGGGAGAGGAGCTAGCCAAGCTATTGGAGGCCGGATTCATCAGAGACATAAAACATCCGGACTGGCTAGCAAACCTGGTGATGGTACCAAAGAAGGACAAATCCTGGCGCCTATGTGTCGACTTTAAATACCTTAACAAGGCTTGCCCAAAGGATCCCTTCCCCCTCCCCCGCATCGATCAAATTATCGATGCCACCGCAGGACACGATTTGTTGTGTTTCCTCGACGCATACTCCGGTTACCATCAAATCAAGATGGCAGAATCAGACCAAGCTGCAACAGCATTCATCACACCATACGGCCCATTCTGCTTCAACACAATGCCCTTCGGGCTAAAAACGCCGGCGCAACATATCAGCGCATGATCCAGACATGTCTGGCAAACCAGATCGGCAAAACAGTGGAGGCGTATGTGGATGATGTGGTCGTCAAATCAAGACATGTCGAATCCCTAGTAAACGACTTGAGGCTTACATTCGATAACCTCCGACAATATGACATCAAGCTCAACCCAGAAAAATGCATCTTCGGCGTTCCAGCTGGAAAGCTCTTGGGCTTCATTGTATCCGGTAGAGGAATTGAAGCAAACCCAGCCAAGATCCGAGCTTTGTCACAATTGGATGTCCCAAAGGACCTTAAACAAATACAAAAATTAACCGGGTGCGTGGCAGCTTTAACCCGCTTCATCTCCCGCTTGGGAGAAAAGGCACTACCCCTTTATCGCCTCCTTCGGCACACCAAACACTTCGAGTGGACGGATGCCGCCACGGCTGGACTTGATGAAATAAAAGCCATATTGGCAACAAACCCAGTCCTGGCCGCGCTAATCACCGGCGAACCAATGTTATTGTACATTGCAGCAACACACCAAGTTGTCAGCGCAGTGCTCGTTGTCGAGCGGGAAACGGACAGACACAAATTCCCCCTTCAAAGGCCGGTCTACTACGTGTCCACTGTCCTCACTCCATGCAAATCACGGTACCCGCATTATCAAAAGATTGCATACGCGGTATTCATGGCATCCCGGAAGCTACGACACTACTTTCAAGAGTGTTCCATAACAGTAGCCTCGGAAGTGCCACTAAACGATATTATCAACAACCGCGATGCAATGGGCCGGATTGCAAAATGGGCCATCGAGCTTCTCCCGTTCGATATAACCTATAAGCCACGGCGAGCTATTAAATCGCAAGTTTTGGCCGACTTCGTCGCAGAATGGACGGAGGTCGAGCTCCGTAAAGAGTACGGCACATATTCAAACTGGATTATGCATTTCAACGGCTCCAAAATGTTGGCCGGACTGGGGGCTGGCGTCGTCCTGACGTCCCCCACAGGAGACACAGTCCAATATGTGCTCCAGATCATGTACACGGATTCCAACAATGTAGCCGAATATGAGGCCCTCCTACATGGTCTCCGGATAGCAGTATCCATGGGTATCCAACGCCTAGAGGTACGCAGTGATTCAAACCTCGCGATATAACAAATAAATGGAGACTTCGACGCCAAGGACCCAAAAATGGCAGCTTACCGCAACGCCGTCCTAAAAATGTCAGCTCGGTTCGAAGGGCTGGAGTTTCACCATATAGCCCGAGAAAACAATCAAGCAGCGGACGTCCTGGCACGCATCGGAGCAAACGCGATGCAGTCCCCCCCAACATCTTTTTGGAAAGATTGTTCAAACCATCCGTAGCATGGGAGGGGGAACCCGCAAATAATAGCCCGGACCCAGCCGCACCACTCGACGCCGAACAATCTGACACAATCGGAGGCTCTGCCAATGAAATTACACCTTCAGCCCACGTAATAATGGCGGTTATCGCCCCGTGGACAGAACCATTCCTAGCCTACCTTACTAGGCAGGAACTCCTGGAGGACCAAAACGAGGCCCGCTGCATAGTGCGGCGATCTAAAGCCTATAGAGTCCATGAGGGAGAGCTTTATAAGAAAAGCACTACCGAAGTCCTTCAAAGGTGCATCTCCGAAGAGGAAGGGCGGAACCTTCTGGCTGAAATTCATGCCGGACTCGGTGGTCACCACGCCGCTGCTCGGTCCCTTGTTAGCAAGGCTTTCCGTACAGGCTTTTATTGGCCGACGGCCCGGGCAGACGCTCAGGACCTAGTACAACGATGCACTGGTTGCCAACTTTTTGCCAACCAAAGCCATATGCCACCCACCGCACTCCTAACTATACCCATCACCTGGCCTTTTGCGGTCTGGGGGCTTGACATGGTCGGACCCCTTAAAGGTGGGACCAATAGGAAAAAAATACTTACTGGTCATGGTGGATAAGTTCACCAAATGGATAGAAGCCAAGCCTGTAAAAACGGCCGAATCCGGACCTGTGATAGACTTCATATCCGGGGTTGTACACCGTTATGGCGTCCCCCACAGCATCATAACCGATAACGGTACAAACTTTACCGCCGGCGAGGTAAAACTCTGGTGCAAAAACATGGGCATCAAGCTCGATTATGCTTCCGTCTATCACCCACAAACCAACGACCAGGTCGAACGCGCAAATGGTCTTATCATGAGCGGCATTAAACCCAGACTGGTGCGGTCCCTCAAGGAATTTAACACGCACTGGGTAGAGGAGCTTGACTCCGTGCTATGGGGGCTGCGGACCACGCCAAATCGCACCACCGGATACACACCATTTTTTATGGTGTACGGCGCAGAGGCAGTTTTGCCCTGCGACATAATTAATGATTCACCTAGAGTGCGCATGTACGAAGAAAGAGAAGCCGAGCTCGATCCGCAAGACAACTTGGACGCCTTGGAGGAGGAGCGTGACGTGGCAAAAGCCTGTTCCGCATTTTATCAACAGCAGGCCCGAAGATATCAAAGCAGAGAAGTACGGGCCAAAAATTACAATGTTGGCGAACTAGTTCTACGCCTGCCGGATAAGAAAAAGGACAAACTCAAGCCCAAGTGGGAAGGTCCATTCATAATCGACCAAGTCCTGACTGGTGGGGTGTACCGCCTGCGAGATGCGTCGGATAACCGACTCGAGCCGAACCCGTGGAACGCCACCCCTCTCCGAAGATTCTATGCCTAGCGCCGGACTCTGTGTTCGTCTCCTTCCTCTGTCCATTTATTGCATTTTTTTACATTTCTCGCCTTCCCCTCTTTTCTTTTATAGCCCTTAAAGGCTCATCTAGTGACGCGCCACTCGCGCTCATTAAACCTGGGGGCTTCTTTAACAGAAGCATATTTATACGGGCTTCACGCCCAACACATGCGTCAAACTTCCGCATGTACCTTTTTCTTCACCATTATATGCATTGATATGACTTAAGTTTTGGCCAAGCTGGGTTGCCTGGCTCCTGTGCTTACCCCTACGTTCCCGATTGTTCGGCTAGGCGGTAAAGGGAGCACCTCTGCGATTGTTACTGCCGGGTCAGCCGGATGTGTACCTCAGACTGGGTGAAGCCGAAAGCTAGCGTTCTTAAGAGAATATTCGGTCAGTGAAATAAAAGATGATCTTTTTACTCATTTTATGCGCCCCCAGATGCTTTTTCTACGTCTTTTCACGCAGTCCGGACATGCACTTTAGGGCATGCCTCCGAGCGAAAGGATCCCTTAACGGAACTATTCTCTATGGAAGGTGTTTCTTACTAACCATGTAATATAACATAACTAGTTGGGCACTTGTCTGATAAAGCACTAATGACCCCTACACCTGGTCTCCACGCATACCCCGGTTCTTATATAACCGCTATGGTATTCGGACACACTCCGGACCGTCAGGTCCCGAGGTTGAAGCGAAAAGGTCAGCAACGACAAACGATCTACAATCCGGCTAGAAGGCATTACACATGTCAATTCAAAATTACATAGTCATTCTGACTGATTGTATTCCTCTTCTATACCATCTAACAGGCTGTCTAATTTACAGTCCTGCTGGGAATACTTCGCGGCTAACTCTACTTGGCCGTATACTAAGCTTACAGGGATCTCCTTCCCGTCAGGCCCCACTGGTCCGACCTCGGCCATGTGGTTTGGGTCAGACTTCGTAAAACGGGTCTTCACCATGGCCCAGGCCTCCCTAGCGCCTTGTCGGCAGGCCGATATCTTCCACAACCGGAAGCGCCGCCGAGCTCCCTTCAGCTTCTCCACAAGATCTCCAAGGCCCTCGGGCATGGAGTGGGCAGGCCATAAGGCTTGGGCAACGCCTCGCCTCGCCTGCCGAATTCGCTCGTGCAGTTGCGTGAGTTCAGGAAGAAGGTCACCCGTAGAACCGGGCATCTCCTCTGTAGGACGACCTGTGAGCATACCTACAGACATTACTCTGTTAGTCGACTTTCTCGCCGAACTCTTTTTTCAAAATTCGTTCAAGCACTTACTAAATATGCCGCGTCGAAGCCGCTGATTCTCCTTCGTGGAGTCCGACAGCTGGCCACGAACATCTTTAAGTTCGACGTCCAGCCGGGTGTTGGCATCCTGAAGATCATTCTTCTCTCGCCTCACCTTTTTCAACGTACTCTCACCGGCCTTTAGCCGGCGTCAGAGTTGTTTGTTTTCCGGATCGAGTCCGGCGCCATCTGCAACATGATTTGTCAGATTTGCACCCACACCGCACAATATAAATCCTTCAAAGTGTATCTTACCTGAGGGGGTCTCTTTGGGCTCCCCTGCTGCGGCTAGTGCGGCCTCTAGTTGGGCCTTGCACTTTTCCAGCTCCTGGGACAGTACAGTATTCTTCTCTGTAAGAACCTGCATATTAAATGATCCTTAAATCAGTTGCTCTAACTGTTTCAAGTCTCGGGGGCTACTATTATATATATATTTGACCAAAATTTTCTTACCCGTATGTCTTTTACATACTGCTCCGTGGCTCTGGCTAAACCATTTTGAGCGGCACGGAGGTACGCATCTCCCGAATTAAAGACATCTAAAGCCTCTTGGGAGAAACAAGCGTCACGTAGAACTGTCCGGCGACGCCTGTGGTTCATGGCACTCTCCACTTCAGAATTTGTGGCAGACAGCCTGCCCGCATCCTCCGTCAGAGGAGCGTCCGGTGCGCGCCTTGTGCTCGCCTCCGCTTCCTGGCCAGACGTTGGAGCCTGGCTGGTGGAGGCGCGATTGGCAACCTCTCCGGATGTATTCCGACGAGGTCTCTTCGTCCTGAAGATAGCACGAACGTTAATATGCCCTGACAGAATAACACCAGGGAAACAGAGGGTGCGCTATATCTTTGCACCGGCATCTCAGTCCGGACTCCTTTTTGCCCCATGGGGCCCTGCGGCCCCTCGTTAGCTAGCCGCCGCAGGATCGGCCTCCTGCCTCGGAAATCTCCCCTGCAAAACACGGTTGTCGTCAGAAACACCGGAATACGTGAGAGTGGAATCTCTCTCAAGGGAATGAGACTCCGGTTTCTGGCACCTGGGGGGCCGGGATTAACCCTGGGTAATCAACCGTGATGGCTACCAAGGTATTGTCCTTGCTTAGCTGATGGAACACCCCGTCGATAAGCTCCACCGATATGTCCGGATCCTCTTCGGAGTCCGGATCGAGGGACCGTTCTGGGTCCTCGGGCTGTGGAGGGCGGCTGTTTATATCATTTACCACTTGTCGTAGTTCCTGCATTGAAGTTGTTAGACTACATATCTAACCGTGGGAGTATAAAACAAACGGGCAAGCGCAGTTGTTCACTTACCCAACTTGGAGGATCGTACATAGTAAATCCGGCATGCGGGTTGACGCGGAGGAATTCCTCCTTTTCTCCCTTATACAAAGAGGATAAGATCTTTACTAGAGCGGCAGCTGAGGCGGGCCCCTTACGACCGTAACGGGTGGCGTCATCCTCCCCGTTGAAATCCCACATGGGGTGGCCTCTATATTGAAGTGGCTGCACCCCCCGCATAATGCATGCGGCCATGACTCCAATCATGGTTAGTCCGGAATGAGCCAACAGTCTTATCCGGCCCATCAGGTAAAGGACGTCTCTTTCGCTTTCTCTCTGAGAGCTCCGCGGGCGCCAGCTCAAGCGTTTCTTCAATGGAGCACTGTTGAACTCAGGGAGACTGACCCGGATAGGGTCCGGTAGCGGGACGTCATCTATGTAAAACCATTCCGAAGGCCAGTCCTCGGACGCCTTCTTTGGGGTTCCGGATAGGTATCCGGTCCCGGCGATGCGCCATACTTCGGCTCCGCCCACTTGGTATATAGACCCCTCTCGAGAACGGGGCACCAGGCAGAATAACCTCTTCCACAGTGCGAAATGAGCCTCAACGCCTAAAAATAGCTCGCAAAGGGCGACGAAACCCGCAATATGCAATACGGAGGTGGGCGTGAGATTGTGCAGCTGGAGGCCGTAGAACTCCAGAAGCCTGTGGAGAAATGGATGAATTGGAAACCCCAGTCCCCTTATTAGATAGGGGACGAGGCACACCCGCTCTCCTTTAGAAGGATTGGGGGTGCTCTCCGCTTGTTTTCCACCATTGTAGGGGGCGAGACCGGCTCGGACCGGGACCATGTATGCCTGAGGGAGAAATCCCTTGGCCTGAAGCGACACTAACTCGCTATGCGGGATGGTGCAACTCTCCCAGTCCCCGGGTTTGGGACCGGAGGGGCGAGGGGAGGAGCTGCGACGGCTGGTCATGTTGGAATGGACCTTTGCTAGAAGCGCTCTGATGATAACTCGCGGAGAGGAGAAGATGTGGTTTGGACCTAAATCCCCATCCCGTTAAATAGGCGGCTCGTTTATACGGCTAGGGGTGTGGATGTAAAAACGCCCTGGCTTTTCGCATTCGTTTGACACGTGGAAGACGGCCATTATTGGGCGTGGGAGCCGAGGAGCGCTACATTACAAAAATTGGACATTATTCCTACAGGTACACAGGATTTCGAGAAGAACCCGCCTTGCAATGCCGAACAATCTGCGCGCCGGACTCGTCGTCATTGAAGCCTGGTTCGGGGGCTACTGAGGGAGTCCTGGATTAGGGGGTGTTCAGGTAGCCGGACTATACCTTCAGCCAGACTCCAGGACTATGAAGATACAAGATTGAAGACTTCGTCCCGTGTCCGGATGGGACTTTCCTTGGCGTGGAAGGCAAGCTTGGCGATGCGGATATTCAAGATCTCCTACCATTGTAACCGACTATATGTAACCCAAACCCTATCCGGTGTCTATATAAATCGGAGGGTTGTAGTCCGTAGGCAATCAACTCCATATACAACAATCATATCATAGGCTAGCTTCTAGGGTTTAGCCTCCTTGATCTCGTGGTAGATCTACTGTTGTACTACCCATATCATCAATATTAATCAAGCAGGACGTAGGGTTTTACCTTCATCAAGAGGGCCCGAACCTGGGTAAAACATCGTGTTCCCTGCCTCCTGTTACCATCCGGCCTAGACGCACAGTTCGGGACCCACTACCTAAGATCCGCCAGTTTTGACACCGACAACGACCAGGAGTAGTTAGGAGGCTCCCAGGCAGGAGGCCTTGCCTTTTCGATCGTAGATGCTTTTGTGCTAGCCTTCTTAAGGCAAACTTGTCTAACTGATGTCTGTACTCAGATATTGTTGCTTTCGCTGACTCTTGTGTTTTCGGGCTTATATATTCGAGCCCACGAGGCCCCTGGCTTGTAATATAAATCTTGTATGATTTTAATTTGTGTCTAGAGTTGTGTTGTGATATCTTCCCGTGAGTCCTTGATCTTGATCGTACACATTTGCGTGTATGATTAGTGTACGATTGAATCGAGGGCGTCACAAGTTGGTATCAGAGCCGACTGCCTGTAGGTAGCCCCCTTTCCAACTCCTTGGCCGAAGTTGAGTCTAGTCGTTCAAAACTATTTTACTAACTTGGCTGTGCGTCTTACGGGCCCACGTCGCCATTGGGTGGTATTAGGATCTTTTATTCCTCGTCTATACTCTGGGATTCTGATCTCTCTTCTATTCGGGTTAAATGATTTTTCTAAAATCTAACTTTAGGTTCTCGAAAATACTTCCTCCTGGAGAGCCCCTTTATTTCAGATGATGGTTTGGTTCATCAGAAGACCCCGAGATACTTTTCGATGTTTTTCCGAGACCCTTGTGTCCATCGCTTTTGCAATTCCCTTCCATCGATAAATCCCTATGGATAACTAAATACACTTGCCGTTCATACAATCATTCCCAGTTGCTCTTGTTGTTACAAGATATGTCGAATTATTCTCCGACTTTTTAAGAATCCTTTGAGCTACTGCCTTGTAGATAACTTGTGGGCTAAGATTGCCCGGTGTACCTAGCTAAACCGGCCATAACACTTCTCCCCGCCTACACAAATAGCTCGTCCTCGAGCTGTAAGGTGGGGAAGCGCTTGCGGAACTCCTGGAGGCGATCATCCAGCGTCAATCACCTTCTCAACAGCTGGGGCGGCCAGGTCGGCGGCGACGGCGTCCTCCGGAATGTAGTCTGCAACCTGAGTCGCGGGCAGGCATGGCCGGGCGTGTAGGGCTCGTCGCAGTTGAAGCACAACCCTTGGCGGCGACGCTCGAGTAGCTCGGCTGAGGTGAACCGGCGGAACGGGTGCGCCGCGGTCACAGCGAGGGGTGCCGCAGAAGCCTGTGTAGGCCGACCCTGCGCGGAATCCGGCCCGGGTAGCAACCCAGCGGTCCGGAACGGTGATTCCTGCTGGATGGCCACCGCGCGGCGCTCGAACACGCGGGCATAGTACATGGCCGACTAGAGATCCTGGGGTCCCCGAAGCTCCACGTCCACGCGGATGTGATCCGGAAGTCCACCAACTAAGAGGTCGGCCCGCTGCTGTGCCGTCACACCCGACGCATAGCATCAAGAATCCAAATCTTGAGTTATATATAACGGTGTTATTACGTCAACGACAGGAATTTGCTGAGTAAATCTGAAAGGTAGCAGCGAATAAAATCAAAATATCCAATATAGAGAACATTTTTATTCTCTAGCACGACTAATATGTATAATTGGGATGAAGATAGTCAGCTGGTGTGATAATTTAAACTAAAATTTACAATCAGAAACGAGCATGCACATGATGAACATCGTAAACGAGATAAAGTATTAGCTGAGTTAACTGCAGGAAACTAGACCACAGCACTAAACAGATGAATAAAAGGCAAACCTTGCAACGTTATTATTCCGGATCTCATCCTAACTTTATCGCAGGGAATTTAGGAGGCCAGACCATCAAAAAGGGAGTGACACTGAAATAGAGTTTATCGCTTGGTGTTAGCTTGTAGACCTGCCTTGCTGCCTTGCGTTTAATATCCAAAAGGTAGAGGACACCATCCAACTCCATGAGAACAAACTCAGAATTGTCCCAAACTGCATGCATTGTAAGATCAGAATCACCAACACCCTCGAAGATGTGAGTTGGTATCATATGATTAGCACAAATCTCAGGCAAATAAATGGTATCCACAAGAAACCAGCTGTGGACTCCGTTGCTATCCATCCCGATAAGCCAGATGCGAAGCTGACAGTCCTTTACATGGGTCAGATGAACCCCAGTACCGTGCGTGAGCTTCAGACCCATTGTCCAACCATCTTCAGCTTCAGGTAGGTTAACTAGTGAGAAAGATGAAGACACAAGATCTAGCACGAATAACTTAGCAATCTCGCCCACACTGACCAGATTGTAGATCTTCATGTCAGCGATCAAACTGGCGGTTATCAATTCGACCTTCGGGATTTCAATTACTACCGAAGTGTGGATGGCACAGATATCGTCTTGTAACACATACAGATGCACAATTGTCTGTTGCTCCTTCCAACCTAATGCCAAACAGAAGAAAGACAGGGCATTGTCGCCACCGTTGGGGAAGATGTCATGATCCCAGTAGCCTACGAAGCCGTCATCGAGATCGAAGAAGGTGGGGACTGGTGGGAGGATGGTCGTATTTCTCGTAGGGTACAGGGGCCAGCGCACCGTTCTTGTGCCCTGCTCGTCGAGGGAGGTGAGGAGGAGGAGGCCGTTCCAGCATTGAGGTGCTTCCACGTGGCCGATCAAGGAGTCTAAATTGAAGCTGCCGCTATGGAGGACGGCCTGGAGCTCAGGGGGCTGAGGCATCGGCACGAACCGCGGTCCATTGTTATACATGCTGAAGACGTAGACGCCGAGGAGGCTGGGCGGGTGGAGCTTGCGGAAGCGGCGGAGGAAGGCGGACGCGGAGGCGAGGCTGAGCCAGCGCTTGCAAACGAGGGCAACACGAACGAGGCTGGTGGGGAAGGTGACGCGGAGGATGATCTCGCCCAGGAGATCATCATCATCGAGCACGGCCGAGATGGCCGCCGGCGGCGATTGCGGCATCTCCTGCCCTTGCATATTTTGGGCCAAGAGAAATAACTTGGAAGGGTTAGGGTTCGGGTCATGAAGACACCTTATAATAGACGGTTCGAGTTGTAATCAGATCGTATTTCACCACTTCGTCAGCAACGGGTCCTTACGGATATGTTAATTACGATGGTGCAGCTTTGCTTGATCTGTTACCCTACCTAGTTCATTCACAAAATTCCATTCAATTTGATCTGTTGTTGAATAGTAATTATGTGCTAACCATCTTTCTTAATGAGAATATATACGTCTGTTCCATAATAAGTGTCGTGGTTTTAGTTGAAATCAATATTTTTCAACCAAACATTGTATTAGTATTCTTCAACCAAAGACCCGTCCGTCCATCCTGCTGGCTCTTATCCTCGCTCACCTATTCGGCGGCTACTACGAGCGCCACAACGTCACAATGGAGGACGACCAACGCTTCTCCTTCTCTGATGCCAACACCGGGATCGTGGCTCTCATCGCGAGCTTTGAGTATTTCAAATGGCTCGGCATCCTTCTGCGCTTCCCCAACCCGGCTACGACATGATGCACGTCCTTCTCATCATCACTCTGTTGAAGAACTTAGACACTAGTGCAGAAATGTTCAGGCAAAACAGCACGCGGCCGCTAAATTGGCTTATCTTCCCAGACGTTCAGATGGAAAGGTCAACGTCGGAATGTTGGATGTGTACAGAGCTTCTCCACTAGCCAGAATTCCCTCGCGCGATCGTCATAAGGTTAGGCGCCTGGCATTAGATTGACATGATGCGCGTAATCATATAAAGTTTAAGTACCACTCTGAAAACAATACTGATGTCTTTCAAATCCGCGTCCACCCTTGTGTGATTTTTGGATTTGCTTTGTCTCCAGTTGTGTTAACCCCTTGTTGATGCTTGTGATTAACACCCTTGACTACTTCTCGTGCAAAAATGATTTCAAAGCTATTAGCATCCTGATGGTTTTTTCAAATCTTTGTTCCGCTGAGGTCAGAGTATTTAACAGAAAACTATCACAATTTGACCGACCCTGACGATAAAGGGTCAATAGCTCCTGTGCGACATCTTTGAGGTGCAATGGAAGGAGTGCGACGTAGTTGACGAAAATAGCTGTAGTGCTACGTTTCAGAAGTCCAAATAGCCAAGGCCCACTCGGGCGATTAAACTGGTCGTCAACGGGAGTGAGGTTATGTTTAAGACATGTGGGTCCCACTTGGTAGTGCATCTAGTTACGGGCCCCACTTGGCAGTGCATCTAGTTACGGGCCCCACTTGCCAGTGCATCAGGTGAAACGTGTCCCCGTGCCTGTCTGAACGTGTACCCCTGTCTAAAGCCGTTGCTCCCACCCCCTCCTCTTCGTTCTCGGCGGTGAGCCAGTGACCGCACCGGAGATTTTGTTCTCGGTGATAGCAGCATGGAGCTTTTGTTCTCCGTGACGGCGGCGGCTGTGGTTAGTGAATCCGGAACCATGTCCCGTTCCCTCCGTGTCGAGCTAGATCTCACCGCATCGCCTCTGTTCCCTCTGTTTTTTGGTGTTTTTGGTCAATTTGATCCAGATTTGGGTGGGTGGGAGAGGGGGCTGACCGCGATGGAGCCGCCAGAGACAACAACATCGACTAGGTAATCCCTTAATGTGCATCCTTTCCAAGCTATGCGATTTGTGCCTTGTCTGCTTTCGTTAGCTCACCTCACACCGCCCCGCCATTGACAAACAGGGGGGATGGTGCTCGGACATTCGAATTCACTGTGGAATTCCTTCCTTCTAAGGCGTAGCTAGGTGATGGTAGCATCCGGGACAGAGAGAGAGATACAATTGTGAAGTGGGAGATTGATTTTGCAGAGATTGATCCACAAGACCTACAGAGCATGGAAGAGAAGGCCGTGAAGGATGTGGTGGAAAAAATTGGGGAGAGCATTTTTTGGGGTCCCGGGCAAGAGATAGCATTGTTATAGTTTCATAATTGGAAAGGAGAGTGTGAGAATTGAGGATGGTGAAGAGATGCTTGATGAAATCGATCGACAAGATGGCTAGACAACCGAACAGACTATGTTTCATGCAGAGCTTGTTGATCTGAAATCATATTTTAAGGTTGGATATGTGCCTTCAAAATTAGCTTCACAGATGGTAGATGATGATTGGGCTTCAGAGAGGCAGATAATGCCCATGTGTACTGGTGAAGTGACAGTATTACCTGAGGGGGGTGATGCAGACGAGGGCTCTGATGGTGTTGCAAGTGTTGTTTCTATTGATTGGAATTCAGTAGGATTAAATGACCCAACTGATTTAGTCATTCACCCATGGATGACACTGAGATGGCCAATTTTTTTGGCATTCTAGTAGCTGATGAAGATAAGGAGGATAAGGATGGTGAATCTAGTATGCCTACTGATACTCATGCTAACAGAGATAGAACTGAAGGTGTGGATGGACAGCTGATGGAAGATGCTGCAAATGATGTAGATGATGCACATGATGATGAGTTGGTAAATGTGTATGACAAGGAAAACCCTGTTATTGCAGTGGGGAAGTTGTTCCCAAACATGGATGAGTTTAGGATGTGTTTCAAGACTCATGCAGTCAAACATGAGTTTGATGCCAAGACTAAGTGGACTAATAGAAAGAAGTTTTATGCAAGATGTAAAGGTTTTGATGGAAGTGTCAAGCCTTGCAAGTGGTACATATCTGCTAGACGCCGACCTGATGGAAGTACCATTAGGGTGAATCAAATCCCACACCAACATACTTGTATTACAAGTTCACAAAGAGTATCAACCATGACATCACAGCTTTGGATTGCAGAAAAGATCACTCCTATTTTAGCCAAGAAACCAAAGACTATTGCAAAGAAACTTAAAGTAGACTTGGAAAAGCAATACCCCATTAAGGTGAAGTATAACACGGTGTGGAAGGCAAAACAAAGGGCAATTAAACAATTATATGGTGACTGGGCAAGTACTTTTAGGATGCTTTATAATTTCAAAGCAGAGGTGGAGAAGAGGTCACCTGGTAGTGTTGTGGAGATAGATACTGAGGTAATAGAGGATAGAAGAGTCCTTTTCTCTAAGTCTTTTATGGCTTTAAAGCCTTGCATTGATGGCTTCAAGGCAGGGTGTCATCCATATTTGAGCATAGACTCATCATTTTTGACTGGAAAGTGGAATGGTCAGTTGGCAGCTTGCAATGCTTTGGATGGACACAACTGGATGTTCCCTGTTGCTATTGGCTTATTTCAGTCAAAGACAGAGGTCTTGTGGACATGGTTCATGATGCAGTTGAAAAGATGCATAGGGCCAGTGTCACCTTTGACAGTCCACACAGATGCATGCAAAGGGCTAGAAATAGCAGTGAAGAATTTTTCCCCCATTGTGGGCAGATGTAGTGCTTCGGCCATATGTGGATGAATTTGATCAAAAAATTCAGAGGGGAAGAATTTGGTCTCATGTGGCCAGCAGCAAGATCTTACACTAAAAAGACACATTCATATCATCTTGGTAAGATAATGATAGCATGCCCTGAGTACGGTCCATGGGTGAACACCTACCATTCTCTATTATGGTATAGGTCAGGATTTAACACTGCCCTCAAGTGTGATCATATCAACAACAACTTGGCACAAAGTTTTAACAACAAGGTGAAGCAGTTAAAAAATTTGCATGTGCATGACATGGTTGACCAAATCAGGATCATAATCATGTGCTTGTGGGAATTGAGAATAAGGATTGGTGGTTGTCTACAAGGGGATAAGCTTCCTGCAGTGGTACAACAGGTGGTCAACAGGAGTAGAAATCTTACGCACTTATCTGTTGAAAAATCTTCTGTGTGGGGTGCTGAAGTTAGAGATACCAAAACTGGTAGAAGGCATGTTGTTAACACTGAAATGCATGATTGCACTTGTTTGGAGTGGCAGCACACTTGGAAACCATGTGATCATGCCATACTTTTCTTGGCCTCCCGACGGAAGATAAATGTGCACCCATATTTGCACGAATACTACTCAGTAGCAAGATTCAAGGCTGCATATGCAACTCCAATTCCAGCACTTACAGATCATTCTCAGTGGCCTGAAGTGGAATATGAATTTTCCATGTGTTCTCCCCTAACAAAAAGAAAGGTTGGCAGGCCTAAAGAGAGTAGATTAAAGGCATGATTTGAGAAAGGTGAGAGTAGTAAAAAGGGCAAGGGAAAGAAGGATGCAAAGCCAAAAAGGTCCCAAAAAAGTAACAAAAATAGATGCAAGTTGTGCCAGGAACTTGGGCACCGAGTTGAATCTCCCAAATGTTGTTACACTTCTGAAAGGCCAAAGTATGTGGGCATATGTTTGCATTGTTTACTATTTTGCTGCATTTTTCAATTACTAACCAGTTGACATGCTTTATCTTTTTAGGAGGAAGCGTGCAGGTGAGCCCCTTGTTGTTGAAGAGTACTGGACAAAGAAAAATGCAAGAGGCAATGGCTGTATAAGAAAGAGAAGTTTTGGTGAAACTATACACATTCAACTAGACTTGGATGGTGTGGTGCAAAATGAGCAAGACTTGGATGTGTTGCTGCAAGATGAGCAAGATTTTGATGTTCTGGTGCCGACTGAAGATATGGGTACCTCCGAAGATATTCCAACTGATGTTGTGCAAGATGAGCCTATGTTGGAAGTTGAGTTGCCAACTGAAGATATTCCAGCTGATGTGGTCCCCACTGAGCCTATATTGGAAGTTGTGTTGCCAACTGGTGATATTGGGTTCAATGATACTGCAACTGTTGTGGTGCGTAATGAAGCTGCTATTCCGGGCAGTCCATTGAAGAAAATCAAGAGCTTGAATGAACCGGGTGTTGTACAACAAAAAACAAGCATTGGTAAAAAGAAGAAGAAGAAATCGAGTGGTAGGAAGAAGCAGAAGTGATAATTTGTTGAAACTTGTGTATTGCTACTATATTGTAGTAATAAAACCTTGCCTGAATTTTTGTAATGGTACTTTTACTTTGATATGATGTGTATTTGTGTAATACTATTCATGTTTGAGACAAAATTCAAATTTGAGCCAAAATTCAAATTTGAAGTTATTTGGTCTGTGGTATGGTGTTACAATGATTTCTGGACTATTATGCATGTTGGTTGATTAATTGAAGCACTTTTATTATGTGGAACTCTCGACATGAAAAATATGCTCCACATGAGCTCCAAAATTCCTCCAAAGCTAGGGAAAACAGACCCATTTGTAAGCAAGTCTTTTTCGACCTTCTCTAAATGAGCCAAAAAAGGAAACTTGACATCTAATGTGTGTATATAAGAGTACTTCCTGATATTGGATCGTTGCGATCAAGTATGACATGTTTAACACTAAACCCTAGTTCACTTCTCTTCAAAACCCTACAACCACGTTCTTGATAGCCATCTTTTGTGAAAGCTTTTTCATGAAAATATCCGTAGTCCAAGTTTCTTATTTTTCCTAGATACTTAGTCACATAGAACGATGATCGGCACAAGTTATATATATATATATATATATATATATATATATATATATATATATATATATATATTTGAATTAGTTATGCTCAACCCTAACCCTTGAAAACCTCTCAAAACCCCGCATTCCTCTGGGCCATTGGATGGCCGTGAATGGACGGTCTGGATCAGGCACTAGGGCTACGCCAGCGATCCGCGGGCTCCACTCTGATTGGCTGATTCGAAGATGCTGAATATTATAACACGCAGCATTATGGACCATTGGATGGATGTGAACATAAGAAACGGTCTGGATCAGGAGCCACGTCACAGATCTGCGGGTTGCACTTTCATCAGCTGGTCATTTTAGCCCATTTTTTTACGTTGTATAACACTGAGCAGGCCTACCATGTGTTGTTGGGCTTAATTAATGCGGCCCACCCGTTGGACCGATGGACACCACGCAGCATTTGAACAGGCCTGAAAAGCATGCACGCGTGTTCAGCCCTGCCGCGGCCGCCCTTGTAGCATTCGACGTTGCATGCATGGCATCGAGCATGCCCGCCGGCACCCTGGTTGCATTATGGCTATTTACCCATTGTAGATGGGTCTAGATGCCCGACTATGGCTAGCCGTTGCATGCATGGCATCGAGCTCATCTCTCGATGTGTTTTTAATTTCTAGAGTGCTACGCGCGTCGTTGGCATTACTACCACAATGCATGCGCGTGTACACACGGGTTGGCTTGGGTGACTCGATGGCACATTGCCCGTTTCCCATGCCATTACGAGGGAGAGGAAAAAAACACGTTAAAACGGTGCACCTTGGCTATTTAAGCACACCCAAGCCTACATCTTCCTCTCGCTCTCCTTCATCTCCCATCTTCACCACAAGCCGTCCGAGCCGTCCCAAGATCCACTCGAAGCAAGCAAGATGCAATTCACTGGGGGGCTACCTACCGTGTGTCGCCCACCTTCCCCGAGAGGCTCTACCCTGCCGGAGTCCGGGTGGACAACACCCTACAGGTGTGGGTGATCTCGAGGTGGAGGGGGGCAAGAGGACTGACCGAGTTCTTCCTCTCCGCCGGCTACCTCCATCTCCCGAGGGGCTCTCCGGCCATGTTCCGTGTCGAAGAGGTCAGTAACAATGGCCATCCTATCAGGCTCATCGTGAGGTTCACCAACCCCTTCGATGCCTACTACCTCCTCGGCCGTGTTTTTGGTGTGGACGCGAGTTCATCGCATTCACCATGTACAACATCTTCACCGACTTCGGCAGCGTCTTCCCCGCCGATGAGCGCATGCACACCCTCCCGTACCCCACCAACGATGACGAGTGAAGGAGTTGTCCATGGAGGAGAGGAGTTGGCCTTGGAGCAAGCAAGCACGTCGGTGGTGTTTTATTATTGTCGTGTTGGGTTGACCTATGAACTATCTATATAAGTTGTAATGGTACTATTTTTGTCGTGCTACCCTTATCTATATTAGTTGTAATGTGTATACTATCTAGCTCATGCAATGCTACTACTTATGCTACTACTTATGCTACTATATTGTGATGTCTTCGGATGTCGTCGTTGTTCATTACGTTCGTGTGTCTTTGGTTTGGATCCTTCCAATCTACGTTATTTTTCATCGGCGGCGGTTGCTGTTCTGGGGTGCTGGTCCTATGGGGCCTTAGCACGACGACTTCCCTACTGTCTACTACAACAAGTTTTGCCCGGCTCCGGCGATGGAGGGGCGATGATGACGGCGCGCCTTCGGCTCGCTTCGGTGCTTTTAGTCGTCACTAGGTGGTCTACGGATCTGGATGTAATTTTTATTTCTGGTGTTCGACGTACTGCCATGATTGAAGATGAATAGATTGGAAGTTTTTCTGCAAAAAAAATATTGTGATGTGTTCTATCTGGGTTTTTTTCTATCTAGTCGATATTGGTCAGTTGATATATATCGTGCTTGGTGTTCTATCTAGTTGATCTATGTGTTACTAATAAAAGTTAGATTCCACTATGGACATGCAAGTGTATGGGTACCCAAATTTTTTTGCAAAAAAATCATATCTTGCTGTGCTACATGTGTGCATGCATGTATCTAGGCCTTGGCTAATAGGGTCACCCTAGCTAGTAGGTGTACGGTGCAAATTTTTGTGCAACCATGAACATGCAACTAATTTAGTTCACGCAAAAAATTATTGGATTAACTCAAATCCACAAACAAAACATTTTTGTGCTCCTAAAAATATTGGTTTGAATTTAACCTCTGGCCAATTTTCTCAGAGCAAAACAGGAACATTTTCTTCGGCCTATTTGAAGCGAATTTTAACTTGATCTTTTCCAAAAAAAGTTACAATACATACGGCCCAACATTTATTCGACAGAAAAAATTGGCTAAAGAAAAAACAAGTAAATAAGTATATGTTTGTTAAAGGTTTATTTGCCGAAGCAGCATTTTATTTTAAGGTTTTAATTGACGCATTTTTTTCTAAACATGGGTGCCTCTATGCTATAAAATTGGGTTGGGGCCCCTACGCGGGGGGGATTGTCTCTATTTGGGCCTCATTATTTTTTCACGGTCCAACATCTATTCGGCAGCAAGATTTTTTTACTAGAAACTGAATTTGGGGGTGTGCACTCTGTTAACTGAAGAAACAAGAACAGAGCATGAACATTGAATATTTTTGCTTCGATTCAACTTGGCATGGCCCACAGATTGCATCCTCTGCCCTGACAGACCTAATGCCCCCTCTAATGACGGATGAACAACAAGTAAAACAAAAACAGAGCAACACTACTAGGAAAAAGCCTAGTAGTAGCGCGGGTAAAAGACTAGTAGTAGCGCGGGTGCCCGTGCTACTAATACGGCGCTACAGCTAACTCGTAGTAGTAGCGCGGGTGCCACCCACGCTACTAGTACGTGTGTTAGTAGTAGCGCGGATTCCACACGCGCTACTACTAACTATCTGTAGCGCATGTCTGTGACCCGCGCTACTACTATTAATTTCAAAAACCAAAAAAAAAAATCTCGACCGCATGCATGTTCTCAGTGGTGTCAATGGTTCGATCCAGCGACGACAGGCGTCGCCGGAGGTGCGGACGGGTAGTGGCAGACCAGATCCGGCGACAGCTGTTGGAGAGGCCTGGATCTGTGAGGATCCTCTTCACGGTCAAGGCGGAGAACTCCTGGTTGGCCATGTCGACGACCTATGTAGGCATGGGCACGTGAGGTGAGTAAAACCAAAGGGAGAGGGAGAGGGAGAGGGAAAAAGATAAACAAGGGAGAAACGAAGGAGATGGAGGGCGCATCGGGGATGCTCACCGGTGGTGAGGTGCTCTGCAGTGGTTGCATGGAGGCGAGGGGGAAGACAGGCGAGCTCCTGGACGCCAGCGATGCGAGGAGGAGGACGTTGGGTGCCATGGAGGAGGAGATGTTCTTGGGCAGGAGCACCATGGAGAGAGGTGGACAGTGAGGGAGAGAGGAGGAAAGTGAGAGAGGGGGAAAGTGAGGGAGAGAGGAGGGATTCGGCCGAGGATATGGAGATTTCACATACCTCGTACTTAGTAGTAGCGAGGGTTATAAAACCGCGCTACTACTATCAACTTAGTAGTAGCGTGGGTTTGTACCCCTCGCTACTACTATCGCATGTCCAGGAAGGGAACGGTAGATACCGCTTAGTAGTAGCGAGGGTTAAAAACCCACGCTACTAGTATCAACTTAGTAGTAGCGAGGGGTAAAAACCCGCGCTACTAGTAAGTAGCAGTGGCAAGGGTTATAAACCCGCGCTACTAGTAAGCGTCTGCCTATAAGCTTTTCCCTAGTAGTGCAATGACACAACAATAGAACCCCCCTGCCATGATATTTGCTTGCTTCTGCAAATCGATCATCTCCATTTGATTTTTCTTGACCTTCTTCAGTTCCTCTGTTAGTTCAGACTCCAAGTGCAGTTCAGCATTGCGCGCATACCTCTCCATCAGCACGACTCTGCCCGCCCCGCTGTTCAAGCTCGACCGCCCCCCCCCCCCAATTCTCTGTTGGGGAACGTTGCAGAAAACAAAAAAAATTCCTACGTTTCACCAAGATCAATCTATGGAGTCAACTAGCAACGAGAGGAGAGTGCATCTACATACCCTTGTAGATCGCGTGCGGAAGCGTTCAAGAGAACGGGGATGATGGAGTCGTACTCGCCGTGATCCAAATCACCGATGACCAAGCGCCGAACGGACGGCACCTCCGCGTTCAACACACGTACGGTTGGGAAGACGTCTCCTCCTTCTTGATCCAGCAAGGGGGGAGGAGAGGTTGATGAAGATCCAGCAGCACAACAGTGTGGTGGTGGATGCAGCAGTGATCGCAGCAGGGCTTCGTCGAGCTTCTACGAGAGGGAGAGGTGTAGCAGGGGAGAGGGAGGCGCCAAGGCTTGAGGTGTGGCTGCCCTTCCTCCCCCCCCTTTATATAGGCCCCCTAGGGGGGTGCGCCGGCCCTAGGAGATGGGATCTCCTAGGGGGGCGGCGGCCAAGGGGGTGGAGTACCCCCCAAGGCAAGTGGAGGCGCCCCCTCCCCTAGGGTTCCCAACTCTAGGCACATGGGGGGCCCAAGGGGGGGGGCGCACCAGCCCATTATGGCTGGTTCCCCTCCCCACTTCAGCCCATGGGGCCCTCCGGGATGGGTGGCCCCACCCGGTGGACCCCCGGGACCCATCCGGTGGTCCCGGTACAATACCGGTGACCCCGAAACTTTCCCGATGGCCGAAACTACAATTCCTATATATAATTCTTCACCTCCGGACAATTCCGGAACTCCTCGTGACGTCTAGGATCTCATCAGGGACTCCGAACAAATTTTGGATTACTGCATACTCATATCCATACAACCCTAGCGTCACCGAACCTTAAGTGTGTAGACCCTACGGGTTCGGGAGACAAGCAGACATGACCGAGACGATTCTCTGGTCAAGAACCAACAGCGGGATCTGGATACCCATGTTGGCTCCCACATGGTCCTCGATGATCTCATCGGATGAACCACGATGTCGAGGACCTAATCAATCCCGTACTCAATTCCCTTTGTCAATCGGTACGTTACTTGCCCGAGACTCGATCGTCGGTATCCCAATACCTTGTTCAGTCTCGTTACCGGCAAGTCACTTTACTCGTACCGTAATGCATGATCTCGTGATCAACCACTTGATCACATTGAGCTCATTATGATGATGCATTACCGAGTGGGCCCAGAGATACCTCTCCGTCATACGGAGTGACAAATCCCAGTCTCGATTCGTGCCAACCCAACAGACACTTTCGGAGATACCTGTAATGTACCTTTATAGTCACCCAGTTACGTTGTGACGTTTGGCACACCCAAGGCACTCCTACGGTATCCGGGAGTTGCACAATCTCATGGTCTAAGGAAATGATACTTGACATCCAGAAAAGCTACAGCAAACAAACTACATGATCTTTGTGCTATGCTTAGGTTTGGGTCTTGTCCATCACATCATTCTCCTAATGATGTGATCCCGTTATCAATGACATCCCCATGTCCATAGCCAGGAAACCATGACTATCTGTTGATCAACGAGCTAGTCAACTAGAGGCTCATTAGGGACACATTGTGGTCTATGTATTCACACATGTATTACGATTTCCGGATAATACAATTATAGCATGAATAATAGACAATTATCATGAACAAGGAAATATAATAATCATTTTATTATTGCCTCTAGGGCATATTTCCAACATTCTCCATCTGCGGCACCCCGTCCAAATTGAGCTCCCAGGTTGCGGCCCCGCTCGAATCAATGTAGCCCTCGAAGTGAATCCTCTCAACATAATCATCCATCCACTCGAAATGTGTTTTCAGAATCCGAAAACAACCACATGAACCCTAAATTCCAAATCAGAGCAAACGACAGTGAAAGAACGGGCTAAGAACTGAGATCTAACCTTGCCATCCCTTCCGGCCATTGTTTTGCTCAAGCACTTCACAAATTCCCGCCCAAGATTTCCATTCTCATTAGTCCTACTGAACCACCGTTTCAGAGGCTCTGGGTGTGGGCAGACAGTGCACCATGTGAGTGGCACTGTACCATACTGACGCCATTTTGAGTGCTTGGTGGAGGAGGTGGACATCTGCACTAGGTCGCCGGAGAAGAGGAAGAATGGGGAAAGGGGAAGCAATGGGCGGTGGCGGGAGAACGGGCATGGGCGATCGTCTCTTCTAGCTGCGCAGAGGTGGGTCCCGCGCTTACTAGAAAATTGGTGGGTCCCGCGCTTACGTGGATAAGTTGTGGGTCTAGCCCATAACAGCTAATGAGGGCATCAGTTCAGCTTAAGGGCCATGTCGTGTCTTGGCTATTTACTCGCCCAAAAATGTCGCCCCAAAGCCATTTCGGTCAACAACGTCACACTCCGACCAATTCCCACGAAAGATGTCGCACAGGAGCTATTGACCCGACGAAAAACTACCACTTCATATATTTTTTCTGAAAACTACCACTCTACGTCAATTTTTTTGCAAAAAGATTACCAAGTCTGACAATTGCCCGATTAAACCCGATTATGATAGGCTGGGCCAACATGTCAGGACTAAAAAAGTCAATACCGTTAACTTTGACTGTCGACATGTGGGGCCTATATGTAAGTTCTATGGACGACAGCTAAGCGTCATAGATGACTTAGCCTGCGCGGACGTCAGCGGCGTGCCCGACCACAATGACTCCCTCAAGGAGAACACCAAATCGAAGCTCTATTATTAAGCCGAGGGACAAACATTTTCGTGCTTCTAAATTAACAATTTGAACCAAATCTAAACTCAATATCTACTTGTTATTCTGTGCCAACAAATGAGCAATTGATCATAGTTAAACTCTTGAATACCACAAGAAAATTCAACTTCATTTTATACCGGTTGCAACTAACGGGTTCTTTTGCGAGTCATGTATAGTTGGCAAGTGGCTTGATTGATTGGCCATCTCATCCCTTGAACCGTGCATCAGCTGGAAGACAAATACGGCAAGAAAATAAACAATTCCGGCAAAACTTATTCAGCGTTACTTTTGCAGAAAACGTATATGTACTTTAATATGGCGAACAGATAGTTGTAATTTGGTCACGGTATCAATCAAGGAAAAGCTGGACATCTTGACTCAATTCCTTACACCATCCTGTGGATGGAGATAGGAACTAGTACAACATTGGATCCATTCATCGAAACCAAAACACAGCGTGATCAATCCTTTATTGCCCTCTCTCTAAACATGTCATGAAATTTTTGATTGCTGCCGCTTGTCGCCAGAGGGTGGAGGGAACTCCACCTGCGAGCAGACCTTCGTGCACTCGTCCTCGTCGAGCCAACACGGACTGTCAGGGGTCGCCAAACAGCAGAAGCATTTGTCGTCTTTGCCGTCATGACATATACTCAGCTTGCACTCTTTGGGCAGTACATTGTAGTATGCACCATCTAGATGGCGGCTGCCTGCATAAGATGGAATGGATCCGAGAAGATGCTTATTAGCATCGCATATGCTGCGTGAGATGGATAATCCTTTGATCGATGGATCACTCGCGTATGAATGAACTTACAGTGTGCAGAGAACGCATGGCATACAAGGAGCACGAGGACTAAGATAAAGGCCGCCTTGCCTCTCATCTGGCTGCCGGACCTGCAGCACATCATGTTCGAATGATGATTGTGTGTTACGTAGATCTACGAATATATACTGCTCATGTGGTTGAGTCCAGCCTTGCGCTATATATAGCACATCATGCATCTATCGACGAATGCTAGTTTTCTTTGGCAGTAATATTATTTCCTTGTTATGGCTTGCCACATAAAGAGATCCAACATTGAAAAGATGCTAGTTCTTATTTTGGTCGGCAATTCACATGCACTGGGAATGAAGAATAGGTTCTTTGTTTTTGGTAATAAAATATGGATATTTATTGTCTCATTTATTTATACTATTTTAAAAATAGTGAACTGCCATAACCATCACATCTGAGGCGCAGATGATACACATTTGATTGCCTTCCATCTACATAAGCTTTGTCAGATTGTCTTTGGTAGAATAGCCCATATTGCAGCAGATTTACAAATCAAATATTTTATTTTTCATAGAAGGATCTTCAGTTTATTTTATTCTTTTAATTAATTCTTAGTCGACCGAGAATAAGTTAAGTCTAAGTCTGATGCGAGAGGTGTCGAATCTACTTGCATCATGATTCATGCTCCTGGCCACTGAGCCACTAATATGTCATAGTTTCCTAGAAAAATTCGTCGTAGCCTCATAGTTGCGTTGCACAAGGCGAAGCAAGTGCCATTCGACGCAGACCAAACCGCAAGGCAAGATCTGTTGTTGTGGCCCGTTCTTTCACGACACTCATTTTTCAGAGTCGGGTAGCAACAGTCTCTTGTCACACACGAGATATATGCGAAGTAGAGGGTTCGAACCTTGTTGTGTGTGTGTGTCCTTAGATTGCACTATATATTGCCTTTGGGCTTGTTTTTTTCTTTTTGTGATTTTTTCTTTGTCCTTTATAGAGGGGAATTGTTTTGCCCGTTGTGCAACTAAGGCGGAGCAACTAAGCAGATGTTGAGTAAATAGGCAATTTCTCGATTAAATTAATCCACGAGTAAATCACTAGCATGGCATTGACACAAATAAACGCATACTGATATTCAGTCAAGCTAGCACATACTACGCTAATTGCAGAAAGATCTACGTATAACGCTAGCATGGCTAAAACAGAAAACAGTAGGAGCGGGATAAACGAGTTATACGCTCCAGTAGGCCATGCAGAGGCCGTGGCTTTGGTGGCAGCAGCGGTGTCCTCGGCGGCCTTCTTGTCTGCTTCAGGTTTCTCGGCGGCGGCACGTTCGGCGTCGGTGGACATGGTGATGATGAAGGCGACACAGACGTAGAGGAAGTAGACGATCGGAAGTGAGCAGTCGCGTAATCGCTGCCCAAAAACCTATTCGCCCCTCACCCTGTACAGGAACCAGAAGGGCCTGGGCGTGGTTTCGAAGACCTGCCCGACCGTGTACGCGGCGGACGGGATGGAGTCACCGGCGGCAGCAGCAGCAAGGGAACGACGGTGGAGCAGATGTGATCTGCTCGTGGAGTCCGTGATAGCCCACGATCTGACTTCTCAGATCGTGGCCCAGCTGTCAGAGAACTCTCCGTTAGTGACTGACAAAAATAAGCGCGCAGGTGTGAGCTCGGTTCGGCTCAATCCCGCAACCCGCGGCGCGGCGCGGCGCGGCGGGCGGCGGAGGAGGAGTGCGCGAGGGCCTCTTTTCTTCTCAAGCTCCAATAGCATGTAGAAGAGAAACCCTTATAAGGAGGTCCAACTCCTCTTCCACTTTCGGGGTGGGACTAAACTTCCCACTACACCTAGTGCCATATAACCGACATGG
Source organism: Triticum urartu (assembly GCF_003073215.2). Lineage (NCBI taxonomy): Eukaryota > Viridiplantae > Streptophyta > Magnoliopsida > Poales > Poaceae > Triticum > Triticum urartu. The sequence continues at coordinate 670,073,236 of NC_053028.1, forward strand.
GCCCTTAGAGATTTTTCAGTAATTGCTATATGGGCCTAGAGCCCATCTCAAATTTCAGCAATCCCCCACCAGATCTTGAGGGCCCATTGTGTCCTCTGTTCCAATTACTGTTTTGATATACCAGTGTTTCAGTGAAGACCTGTTAAGGTTGAGCTTCACCTAGAGCAAGTAGCTACACTCCTTCACAACTAAACAATGGACTATGCCTTGAATTGTCAGTTTGGCATAAAGAAGTTTCACCACATGTCTTACTAGTACTAGGCTGCCGAAGGCTGACCCCTCGGGTGGAGCATATAAGTCACACTCCTGGCCTATTCATGAGCTTACTAGAGATCACCCCAATCTCATAGACTGTGACCAGCAGTCAGGCTCATATAGGTGTGTTCCTCCAAAGATCGCTTTGTAGGATAGCATCTTGCTTATATAAGCTTCAGAACACATTAAGACAGTAGTCATCCTACCATACAGTATCGAGAGTATTGCATCTCCAACGGAGTGGGTTAGTATAGTTACTCTCCTCAGTTCACCACTGGCTTGTTTTCCCAGGTCCTAATTCACGGGATCTCCGATCACATAGGTTGGGTTACTACCATGGCAACTCATGTGGGTCTCATACCCATCTCCCTCGATGCATTATCTATCACAACACGTGATAGCCCTTTCGTAAAGGGGTCTGCCAGATTCTTAGCCGTATGGACATACTCCAACACTATCACTCCGGAGTTTCTTAATTTTTTGACAGCCTTTAATCTCATTCTTATGTGTTTGTTGGACTTCATGTTGTCCTTTGAACTTTTCACCTTGGTGATGACAGTCTGATTATCGCAGTTCATAAGGATAGACGGAACCGGTTTATCAACCAATGGCAAGTCCATCAAAAGATCTCGAAGCCATCCTGCTTCGACACCAGATGTGTCTAATGCTGTTAATTCTGCTTCCATTGTCGATCTCATTAAGATCGTTTGCTTGCAAGACTTCTAGGAAACAGCGCCACCTCCAAGAGTAAACATATACCCAGTTGTGGCCTTCATCTCATCAGCATCAGAGATCCAATTTGCATCACTATACCCTTCAAGTACCGACGGGTATCCGGTATAGTGAAGTCCATAGTTCATAGTACCTTTCAGATAGCGCATAACTGTTTCAACAGCATGCCAATGTACATCACCTGGTTTGCAAACAAACCGGCTCAGTTTGCTCATAGCAAACGCAATCTCAGGCCTCGTTGCACTCGCTAGGTACATCAGTGAACCAATGAACTGAGAGTGTCTCAATTGATCTATAGCTGTGCCTTTGAACTTTTTAATCAACACGCTAGGATCATATGGTGTTTGAGATGGTGTGCAGTCTGAATATCCAAAACGACTCAACACCTTCTCAACATAGTGGGATTGCAGAAGTGTAATCCCACCCTCATTATCTCTCAGTAGCTTGATGTTTAAGATAACATCAGCCACACCAAGGTCTTTCATCTCAAAGTTGTGAGACAGAAATGACTTGACCTCCTCAGTGACTTTGAGGTTGGTTCCGAATATCAGTATGTCATCAACATACAAGCACAGTATAACTCCTTCGCCCCCACCATGGCGATAGTATACACATTTGTCAGCCTCATTAACAATGAAGCCAACAGATGTCAGAGTTGTATTGAACTTATCATGCCATTTCTTAGGTGCTTGCTTCAGGCCATATAAAGATTTCAGCAACCGACACACCTTTCTTTCCTGATCATCTATCACAAAGCCATCTGGCTGTTGCATATAGATTTCCTCATTTAGCTCTCCATTCAGAAAAGCCGTCTTAACATCCATCTGGTGGACGAGAAGACCATGCGAGGCCGCCAACGAGAGTAATACTCTAATGGTGGTCAGTCTAGTCACAAGTGAATAAGTATCGAAGAAATCTTCCTCTTCTTTCTGGTCATAACCCTTGGCCACAAGCCTTGCCTTGTACTTTTCAATCGTACCATCGGGCCTAAGCTTCTTTTTGAACACCCACTTACATCCCAATGGTTTGCAACCATAGGGACGCTCAGTGATCTCCCATGTCCCGTTAGCCATGATGTAATCCATCTCGCTACGAACCGCATCCTTCCAGTAGTCAGCTTCTGGAGAGGCATACGATTCTGAAATAGAAGTAGGAGTATTATCCACGAGGTACACGAAGAAATCATCGCCAAAGGTCTTTGCAGTCCTTTGTCTCTTCCCCCTACCAAGGGTTTCCTCGTCATCCTCCTCAGGATTTTCATCATGTGTTTGTTCATAATATTCCATAGGGATGGCAGGTTCAGGAGTCTCCTCAGATTCCTGTCTAGAAGTGCTTTGCATATCTCTCATAGGAAAAATATCCTCGAAGAATGTAGCATCCTTAGACTCCATATTTGTACCGACCTTCTGGTCAGGTACCTCAGATTTCACTACTAGAAATCTATAGCCAACGCTATTCTTAGCATAGCCCAAATTAACGCAGTCCACAGTCTCTGGTCCAAGCTTACGCTTTTTGGCGATCAGCACATTAACTTTCGCCAAACAGCCCCAAGTACGCAAGTACGAGAGTGTTGTCCTTCTCTTTGCCCATTTCTCACAGGGAGTGATCTCATTATCCTTTGTCGGAACTTTATTCAAGACATGACATGCCGTCAATATAGCTTCCCCCCACCATGCCTTGGATAAACCCGATGTATCTAACATGGCGTTAACCAAATCAGTTAGAGTAAGGTTTTTCCACTCGGCAACCCTGTTTAACTCGGGTGAATAGGGATGCATCCTCTCATGAATAATGCCGTGTTCCCCAAAGAAGGAATCAAACTCACTCGAGAAGTACTCTCCACCACGATCTGACCGGACTCGTTTAATTTTCTTTTCAAGTTGATTCTCAACTTCTGCCTTATAGATTTTAAAGTAGTGTAGAGCCTCATCTTCAGTATTTAACAGATACACATAGCAATATCTAGTGAAATCATCTATCAATGTCATGACGTATTTCTTTCCACCTTTACTCAACACACCATTCATCTTACAAATATCAGAATGTATGAGTTCTAATGGTGCCAAGTGTCTCTCTTCCGCGGCCTTGTGAGGCTCGCGATGTTGCTTAGCTTGCACACATGAAAGGCACTTAGAACCTTTGGCTAAAGTAAAACTCGGGATTAAATCCAACTTGGCTAGCCGCGTCATAACACCGAAACTAATGTGAACAAGACGTGAATGCCAAACTTCAGATTCATTAACATTCGAATGAATATGGTTCACGACTTTATTACAAAAATCTGCGAGGGAAAGGCGGAACATCCCTCCGCTCTCATAAACTTTTCCAACAAAGAGTCCGTATTTCATAACAACTAATTTATTATACTCGAAAACCAACTTAAACCCTTCTCTACATAGAAGGGAGCCACTAACGAGGTTCTTCTTAATGGCGGGGACATGTTGCACGTTCTTCAGCTGCACGATCCTTCCCGAAGTAAACTTCAGATCGACCGTGCCAACACCATGAACAGAAGCACTCGCGCCATTCCCCATCAATACGGACCCGTGGCCTGTGACCTGGTAAGAAGTGAACAATGAAATGTCAGCACACACATACACACCTGCACCTGTGTCCACCCACCAATCGGTGGGCTGAAACACTGAAAAACAGTAAATAAATTACCGTACCCAGGTGCACCATTCTCATTGTTGTCCACAATCATGTTGATGGACTTGGAGTCATATCCTGACTTCTTGTACTTGTTTGGGCACTTGTTGGCACAATGTTCAACCGAACCACATGTAAAGCATCCCTCATCCTTCTTGTTCTTCTTGAAGGTCTTCTTACCCTTCTTCTTAAAGTCGGTATTGTGTTGGACACCGTTCTTTCCCTTGGGCTTGTGGGAGTTGAAGTTCTTCTGGTTCACCATGTTGGCGACAGAAGTCCCTTCGGCCCCTTTTCCGTGCGAGTCCTTTGCCCTTGAATTCTGCTCAACACTCAGATGGCCAAGGACATCCTCCACAGAGAATTCACGCCTCTGATGTTTCAGAGTGGTGGCAATGTTCCTCCAGGAATTAGGGAGTTTAGCGATTATGCAGCCCGCGACAAACTTGTCCGGTAACTCGCACTTAAGAAGTTGAAGCTCCTTAACAATGC
>NC_053028.1:670078360-670184579 GCF_003073215.2 Triticum urartu
GATCCCATCGCTGCTGAAGACATTGGTCACCATGACCATGTTGAAGATGATGTAGTTCTTCCTTAGCTCGAGCACCAACAGGTATCATCGCCTGTGCTAACGCACAACGAACTCATCAGCATTGGTCGTCCTCTGACGCCAATTGCTCAGGATGCATCATGGGCTGATCGCCCACAAGCACAAGAGGAAGAAGACTTTGAGGCCCAGCCAACTCCATCTCCAGAGGCGTCGCCAGCGTTACGCAGGCTTCGCAAAGGACCAAGGCCTCCAGTCTCTGAGTCTGAAGCTAAAGCTGCTGAAGACATTCCGGTTGCATCAGCCGATGAAGAAGAAACCCCAAAAGCTGCTACTCCCCCGTCCCACCAAGAAGTTGTTCTCGAGGAGAACGTGACTGTGACCGACCCTCCAGCTCGTCAAGTGGAGGTTGAGAATATTGAGGCTGCCACCACCAACACCAATGAAGCCACTTACGCTGTCATGACTGAAGCTAATGTGGAGCCTTCACCAACCCAAGCACCAGAAGTCAGCGAAGCCACTGATCCCACTGCTTCTATTCCTGCGCCTACTGCTGGTCCTCAGTTTGACTATCATGTTGAGCACAGGCCTCAGGTACAGAAGCCAATCCCAAGATTGCCCAGGTTTTCAGGTCCTGCATCAGCACCTGGATCCTTCAATGGCAATGGCTTCAAAGCAGACAACACTTTTTTCAATAGCTCCAGGAACCCCTACTCAAGGGAAAGAATATCTTCTAATCGGTTCTGGAGCTATCCGCAGCGGAGCTATTACTCCTGCATTCTATACAATCAAGGTCGCATCTTCCCACATAAGCGTCTTGACATTGAAGCAATAGATGGTCTGCCCTGTCTGGAAGAAGCTCTGGATTGCTTCAAAGAGGTTGGCTTGCTGCCGTTTGTCACCGACCAAGAGCATTGGAATGAAGAGTTGCTGCTCCAATTCTATGCCACACTTCACATCCGTGGGTACAATAGAGATCCGAAGACTTGGGTCCTGGAGTGGATGACAGGAAATGTTCATCATGAAGCCAAAGCCTTTGATATCATTGAGCTCACTGGTCCACCCACTCTTGGCGATCTCTACGAATCTGGCTGTCAACTTCACAGTGAAGGTGTGGAGAGCATCTTTCAGAAGTCTGAACCTAACATGAGTCAGATGCTCAGTATGATGAAGCCATTGCCCCAAGATGCTGCATATCCCAAGGAGTTCTTCGTTGAAGACCTTGAGTATCCGCCAAGGACTATTTATCACATCATAAGGCGAACTCTCTGGCCCATCAAAGGACATTCTCCACATGCCAAGCTGGACGGTGCAATGAAGACTTTGGTCTTCTATATTCTTCATGGCAAATGCTTCAATGCACAGGACTTCTTCATCCGCCAACTTGCTGCATCAGGCTCTGATCTTTTTGGCTTGAAGTTCTACGCTCCATGGATAATGCGGCTGATCAAACTCCACTCCGCTATCTCATATCAGCCATCTGCTCGCAATCATCGGATCTTTCTGCCTGATGTGGATATGTCTATTGAAGCCATTTATCCTGAGCCTGCCAAGGAACCTCTAAGTCTTCAGAATGCGGAGCATCAAAGTTTTTCCCAGAACATTTAAGGAGTTGAAGAAGTCACTCGTGTGTATCCTTTGGCTGGAACTACACGTGCACCACATCCTGCCCTTACTGAAGCCACCGATAGCACAATTGCCCAACGACCCAAGAAGCGCACTCGTGTTCTCAATGACCGAGAGCTTCTGGTGGTTCTTCATCAGAAATAGGATAGGCATCATGACTGGCTGAAGCGCCAAATGCAAAGCCTCTTGGTGGACGTCAACCACATTCGCAATCTTGCCACCAAGAATGCCTTTGTTGCCCATGAAACCTCTCGACGCACATGGAAAGGGCTGACGCTGATGTGCTCCAAAGATGATCTTCAAGAGGATGGCATCTCTGAACGCTTCAAGTTTGACTCCACACCTCCTCGAAGGGCAGTGCTGCGACGAACTCCATCTCTTGAAGACTCTGAGTTCTCTTCCTCTGCTGCAACTGTGAATGCCAGAGTGATCAAGGATGAAGACGATGCTACTTCACCGCCACCTCCTTCAGCACGCTTCGACACTGCTCCAAGTTCTTCTGCACCGCCGAACACCACCGACGACCCTGCTGCTTCACCTACTCTTCAAGGGAATGAGTAGATGCTCTATGTCTTCAAACCTTTTTGGTCCTTACTGACAAAAGGGGGAGAAGCATATGAGTTTGATAGTCTTCAAGCGGGTCCATATGGGCGGGTGCTTTATATTTTGCTTCGTGTTTACAACTCTCGTTTTGATACATTTGGTTCTTTGAGTTGTAACACTTAAACTCGATGGTCGTCTCCTACTTATTTGCCACTTTGTGATGCAATGATAAATTCCGCATGTGCGATGATAAATTCCGCACTTAGATCATTTTGCAGACGTCCATTTTCCATTATGCATGTCATTATCTTCACATACCTTCACATGCATAGTGGATTGTCATCATAAGTTGAAGAGGATCTCCACAAGCACAAACTTCCATGTGCATTTGCATTCCAAAAGCAAATTACTTATATGCACATCTTCAGGGGGAGCCCTCACAGCTTATGAAGACAATTCCCTATGCTCTTACAATTTCACATATTATATTCCACGTTGAAAACTTCAACTAGTTTGTCATCAATCACCAAAAAGGGGGAGATTGTAAGTGCATCTAGTGCCACCCCTAGTTGGTTTTGGAGTATTGACGACAAACTTAGTTGAGGGACTAATGTGTTTGTGAGAATTGCAGGATAACACAGGTAGAAGTCCCTCATTGATTCGGTTCCCCTACCAGAGATGACCCCTAAAAATGTATGAAGACATTGATGTCAAAGGTGGTTTATGAAGATATTCTCATTGAAGACTATGACAAGAGAAGACATCGCATGAAGCCTATGGAGCTCGAAGACTTAGATCTTTCATAGTTCTGTTTCTTCTTTGTTGAGTCATAGGAACCACCGTACTGTTAAGTGGGGTCCAAGAGAACCAGTCAGAATGACTGAAGTGATGCTTAACCAAAACCTATGTCTTCGAGTGAAGACTATGAGAGCGAATCTTGTCCAGAGTCGGACAAGTCAGCTTTTCTTGTAGCCCAAGTAAAGTTGCTGTGTGAGTTTGAAATCTGACCGTTGGAACAAGTGTCAATTCCTTAGTGACCCAGGGTCATTTCGGACAAATCAGGTCGGGTTGCCTAGTGGCTATAAATAGCCCACCCCTACGACCATAAACGGTTGGCTGCTCAGAGTTAGAGTACGGCTTTTGTCGTTTGAGAGCAACCCACCTCGAAGCCTTTGAGAGAGAATTCCTTGCGAGGATAAAGCCCTAATCACCCAGAGCCAAAGAGTGTTAGGCATCACTTAAGTCTTCTTGTCTGTGTGATCTGAAGACTTATTACACTTGAGGACTGTGAATCCTCCAGCCGGTTAGGCGTCGTGTTCTGAGCATCCAAGAGACATTGTGGATCGCCGGTGAACAAAGTCTGTGAAGGTTTGGGAGTCTACCTTGAAGACTTACAAGAGTGATTGGGTGAGGTCTGTGTGACCTTAGCTCAAGTGTCCTGAGCTGCGTGTTCAGGACTGGGTGTCCTGAGCTGCGTGTTCAGGACTGGGTGTCCGGGACTGTGTGTCCTAAGGTTTAAATACCTAGCCGCCCTAACCAGACGTACAGTTGTCACAGCAACTGGAACTGGTCCAACAAATCATTGTCTTCAACGAGTCACTGGTTTCATCCTTCCCTTCCCTTTACTTACTGTTGGTCCTTGTGAAGTCATTGTATGATTGCACTATCTTTTGTCTTCACTAAGTGACTGCGTGTTCTGTTTGGCTTCATAATATCTTCCTACCTGATCCTCACTACATTGCTGCTATTAGTCATTGTGCTTTCACTTCATTGAATACTTGACTATGGTTTGCCTAGTGTAGTCTACCTTCCGCTGCATGGTAATAGGTTTATTTCTATCGTTTGTCTTCGAAACTTCCACGTTTTAAAGACTTCCATAAAAATCGCCTATTCACCCCCCTCTAGTCGATATAACGCACTTTCAATATATCGACCCCCCCCACGTGTTGAAGTTATCGGGAGGGGGTAATATCGACAACGATGAGATACATACACGGGAAAATAATGTTATCGGGGAGCGGGTATATCGACCCCCCACCACGTGTTGAAGTTATCGAGAGGGGTTTATATATCAACAACGACGACATACGTACATGGGATAATAATATTATCGGGGAGGGGGTATATCGACCCCCCCCCACATGTTGAAGTTATCGGGAGGGGGTATATATCGAGCCCCCCTCGTGTTGAAGTTACCGGGAGGGGGTAATATCGACAACGATGAGATACATACACTGGAAAATAATGTTATCGGGGAGGGGGTATATCGACCCCCCCCCCCCACGTGTTGAAGTTATCGGGAGGGGTACGTATATCGACGACGACAGACCCGATAAAACATAAGAAAACGAAGAAGAAATAAAAAGAGGAGAAGAAGAAAGGAATAGCTAGAGGAGAAGATCGAAGAAAAAAAAAGAAGAAAAAAGAGGAGAAGAAGAAAGGAATAGAGGAGAAGAAGAGAAAATAGAATATTCTATTTTCTCTTCTTCTCCTCTATTCCTTTCTTCTTCCCCTCTTCTTTTTCTTCTTTTTTCTTCTTCTTATTTATTTCTCCTCTTCTTCCTCTCCCCTCTTCTTCTCCTTTCTTCCTCTTCTTATTTCCTTTTTCCTCTCATTCTTTTTCTTCTTCTTCCTTCTTAAAAATACATGAAGTAGTATTGCCTAATTCATTGTTCATATGAATATACAAACATTTGCATATTTACAATAATTAATATCACCAAAAAAATCTATGAACAGAAAAAAATCCTAATTTTTCTAAAACACTATCTTTTGCATATATACATGAACATATATATACACAGAGAACATATATACATATATATAAAAAACAAGCATATATATGAAAAAAAATGCTAGCTAGGGAGGGCGCCGGCCGAACCAGGAGGACCGCGGGGTCGGCGGCGAGGATGGCGACGGGGCAGTGGGCACGCGCTCGGGGTAGGGGGCGCGGGCGACGGCGACGGCGGGCCAGGGCAGCGCGCGTCGGGGAAGGGGCCGGCGCGGGCGACGGCGAGGGCGGGCCGGGGCAGCGAGCGTCGGGGCAGGGACGCGGGCGACGGCGACGGGGGCAGGCCGGGGCGGCGCGCGTCGGGGTAGGGGCGCGGGCGACGGCGACGACGGGGGCGGGCCGGGGCGGGCGGCGTCGGGGCAGCCTGGCGGCGTCGGTGTCGTCGGGGGCGGCAACTGCAAGATGAGAGTGAAAATCTCCTAAGTGTGGACTTATATAGCAGAGCCTTTAGTCCCGGTTCGTGGCAGCAACCAGGACTAAAGGTGGGCATTAGTCCCGGTTGGTGCCACCAACCGGGACCAAAGGCCACTTTTCAGCAGCACAAAGGGCGGGAAGCGGCGGCCTTTGGTTTCGATTGGTGGCACCAACCGGGACTAAAGGGGGTCATTGGTACCGGTTCGTGGCACCAACCGGGACCAATGCCCCCCTTTAGTCCCGGTTGGTGCCACCAACCGGGACCAAAGGCCTTGTGATTCTGCGCCCGCGTCGAAAGTTTAGTCCCACCTCGCTAGTTGAGAGGGATGCGCAGTGGTTTATAAGCCCCACTGCCGCACCCCTCTTGAGCTTCTCTCCATTGCAGGCTTTCGGGCCTAATTGTCACTGCTATGCCTGTGGGCCTACTAGGCCTCCTGCGGGCCTGAATCCTGGCCCATGGATGGGTTTCTAGTCGTATTCAGGCTGTGGGGCCTCAGTAGGTGGCACTTTTTTTGTTTTTTTGCTTTTTTTGTTGCTTTATTTATTTTATTTTCTTTTGTTTTTTTGCTTTATTTTTTAATTCCATATGCTTTTGTTTTAGAAAAATTATAAACTTTTTGTTATTGCCATTAGTTTTCAAATTTGAAAACACTTTTTTTGTTTTTTGTTTTCTTTGTTGCTTTATTTATTTTATTTTGTTTCTACTTACAGCAAAATACTTATTGTTGCTATTTTTAATTTTATTTCAGTTTTTTTGTTTTGTTTTCTGCATTATTTATTTTATTTTGTTTTTTGCTTTATTTTTTAATTCTTTTTGTTTTTAGTTTTAGAAAAATTATAAACTTTCTGTTAGTGCCATTAGTTTTCAAATTAGAATAGTTAAAATTTGAATTCTTTGAAATTTGTGTGAATCACAAGTTTGCTGCCCTCTTGAGAGTGTTCTTGGTGAGAACATTGCTGACAAGGAGTGAACCGGGATTAATGATATTACGAGGGCCAAGCCATAAGACATTAAAGCATTTGAAATGAACTCTGAAAAAGTTGGCATAGCATGTGCATGTACAAAACGGAGAATGGTATCATACTCGTCTGTTACAAAGTTGGCATGGTATCATCATAATAGTTGCGGGAGAAAGTCTTCACTTTTTCTTCGCTTGTGTCATTTGCTTATTGCGCCGTAACCATGGATAATCTTCATCGTTTATCAGGATGCTTGGGTCAGCCTTGACTTTGAAGGGAGGAATTTTATAAAACTTTTCATAATCTTCAGACATGTCTGTCTTGCCCTCCACTCCCACGATGTCCCCTTTTCCTGAAAGAACTATGTGGTGCTTTGGCTCATCGTATGATGTATTCGCTTCCTTATCTTTTCTTTTTCTCGGTCTGGTAGACATGTCCTTCACATAGATAACCTGTGCCACATCATTGGGTAGGACGAATGGTTCGTCAGTGTACCCAAGATTTTTCAGATCCACTTTTGTCATTCCGTACTATGGGTCTACCTGTACCCTGCCTCCTGACAGATTGACCCATTTGCACTTAAACAAAGGGACCTTAAAATCATGTCCGTAGTCAAGTTCCCATATGTCCACTATGTAACCATAATATGTGTCCTTTCCCTTCTCGGTTGTTGCATCAAAGCGGACACCGCTGTTTTGGTTGGTGCTCTTTTGATCTTGTTCAATCGTGTAAAATGTATTCCCATTGATCTCGTATCCTTTGTAAATCAATACAGTCGAAGATGGTCTGCTGGACAACAAGTACAGCTCATCACAAACAGCTCATCACATGTAATCCAGTCGTCGCACTACTCCGGGTGTAAGGAGCGCAGCCTATTCTTGTGTTCATCGACATACGGGGTCACCAAGGTAGAATTCTGTAAAACTGTGTAGTGTGCTTCAGACCAAGAATGCCCGTCCCTACATATTATTGAGTCCGCTCCTAGCGTGCCTTTTCCAATCAGTCTCCCCTCATACCGCGATTTTGGGAGACCTATCTTCTTAAGGCCAGGAATGAAGTCAACACAAAACCCGATGACATCCTCTGTTTGATGGCCCATGGAGATGCTTCCTTCTGGCCTAGCGCGGTTACGAACATATTTCTTTAGGACTCCCATGAACTTCTCAAAGGGGAACATATTGTGTAGAAATACGGGCCCCAGAATGACAATCTCGTCGACTAGATGAACTAGGACGTGCGTCATGATATTGAAGAAGGATGGTGGGAACACCAGCTCGACACTGACAAGACATTGCGCCACATCACTCCTTAGCCTTGGTATGATTTCTGGATCGATCACCTACTGAGAGATTGCATTGAGGAATGCACATAGCTTCACAATGGCTAATCGGACGTTTTCTGGTAGAAGCCCCCTCAATGCAACCGGAAGCAGTTGCGTCATAATCACGTGGCAGTCATGAGACTTTAGGTTCTGGAACTTTTTCTCTTGCATATTTATTATTCCCTTTATATTCGACGAGAAGCCAGTTGGGACCTTCATACTGAGCAGGCATTCAAAGAAAATTTCTTTCTCTTCTTTCGTAAGAGCGTAGCTGGCAGGACCTTCATACTGCTTCGGAGGCATGCCATCCTTTTCGTGCAAACGTTGCAGGTCCTCCCATGCCTCAGGTGTATCTTTTGTCTTCCCATACATGCCCAAGAAGCCTAACAGGTTCACGCAAAGGTTCGTCGTCACATGCATCACGTCGATTGAAGAGCGGACCTCTAGGTCTTTCCAGTAGGGTAGGTCGAAGAATATAGATTTCTTCGTCCCTCAGCGTCATTTGGAACAGCTAGTCCGTCGGGACCCTTTCCAAAGATTACGTGTAAATCATTGACCATAGCAAGTACGTGATCACCGGTACGCATGGCGGGCTTCTTTCGGTGATCTGCCTCGCCTTTGAAATGCTTGCCTTTCTTTCGACATTGATGGTTGGTCGGGAGAAATCGACGATGGCCCACGTACACATTCTTCCTGCATCTGTCCAGGTATATACTTTCGGTGTCATCCAAACAGTGTGTGCATGCGTGGTATCCCTTGTTTGTCTGCCCTGAAAGGTTACTGAGAGCGGGCCAATTGTTTATGGTCACGAACAGCAATGCCTTTAGGTTAAATTCCTCTTTATTGTGCTCATCCCACGTACGTACACCGTTTCCATTCCACAGCTGTAAAAGTTCTTCAACTAATGGCCTTAGGTACACATCAATGTCGTTGCCGGGTTGCTTAGGGCCTTGGATAAGAACTGGCATCATAATGAACTTCCGCTTCATGCACATCCAAGGAGGAAGGTTATACATACATAGAGTCACCGGCCAGGTGCTGTGATTGCTGCTCTGCTCCCCGAAAGGATTAATGCCATCCGCGCTTAAAGCAAACCATACGTTCCTTGGGTCCTTTGCAAACTCATCCCAGTAATTTCTCTCGATTTTTCTCCACTGCGACCGGTCAGCGGGTTCTCTCAACTTCCTGTCTTTCTTACGGTCCTCACTGTGCCATCGCATCAACTTGGCATGCTCTCCGTTTTTGAACAGATGTTTCAACCGTGGTATTATAGGAGCATACCACATCACCTTCGCAGGAACCCTCTTCCTGGGGGCTCGCCGTTAACATCACCAGGGTCATCTCGTCTGATCTTATACCGCAATGCACCGCATACCGGACATGCGTTCAGATCGTTGTATGCACCGCGGTAGAGGATGCATTCATTAGGGCATTCATGTATCTTCTGCACCTCCAATCCTAGAGGGCATACGACCTTCTTTGCTGCGTATGTACTGTCGGGCAATTCGTTATCCTTTGGAAGCTTCTTCTTTAATATTTTCAGTAGCTTCTCAAATCCTTTGTCAGGCACAGCATTCTCTGCCTTCCACTGCAGCAATTCCAGTATGGTACCGAGCTTTGTGTTGCCATCTTCGTAATTGGGGTACAACCCTTTTTTGTGATCCTCTAACATGTGATCGAACTTCAGCTTTTCCTTTTGACTTTCGCATTGCGTCCTTGCATCGACAATGACCCGGCGGAGATCATCATCATCGGGCACATCGTCTGGTTCCTCTTGATCTTCAGCAGCTTCACCCATTGCAGCATCATTGGGCACATCGTCTGGTTCCTCTTGATCTTCACCAGCTCCCCCCGTTGCAGCATCACCGTATTCAGGGGGCACATAGTTGTCATCGTACTCTTGTTCTTCGCCGTCTTCCATCATAACCCCTATTTCTCCGTGCCTTGTCTAAACATTATAGTATGGCATGAAACCCTTGTAAAGCAGGTGGGTGTGAAGGATTTTCCGGTCAGAGTAAGACTTCGTATTCCCACAATTAGGGCATGGAAAACACATAAAACCATTCTTCTTGTTTGCCTCAGCCGCTTCGAGAAATTCATGCACGCCCTTAATGTACTCGGAGGTGTGTCTGTCACCGTACATCCATTGCCGGTTCATCTGCGTGCGTTATATATAATTAAGTGTGTCAAAAACCATTACAGAACATCATGAATAGATAATTAAGTGATAAAATTAATATAAGTTCATCATCACATTAAAACCAAAGTACATACATAGTTCTCATCTAACAACATATAGCTCTCCAGAGCATCTAATTAATTAAACCATACATTGAAACTATGTAAAACATTTCAATGCGAAAACAAACGCAATCATAATCGCAACCAAGATAACAATTGATCCAACGGCATAATGATACCAAGCCTCGGTATGAACGGCATATTTTCTAATCTTTCTGATCTTCAAGCGCATTGCATCCATCTTGATCTTGTGATCATCGACGACATCCACAACATGCAACTCCAATATCATCTTCTCCTCCTCAATTTTTTTATTTTTTCCTTCAAGAAATTGTTTTCTTCTTCAACTAAATTTAACCTCTCAAAAATAGGGTCGGTTGGAATTTCCGGTTCACATACCTCCTAGATAAATAAAATCTATGTCACGTTGGTCGGCATAATTTTCATAAACAATAAATGAACCAATAGTTATAAAGATAATATATACCACAACCGAATGATACACAGGACGAGGGCCGACGGGGGCGGATACCAAAACCATCGCACTATATAAGATGCAATAATAAAAGTAAGAAAATGATACAAGTATCTATCTAAACATACAAGTAAGAATATTTTTCCTTTCAGAAAGAAGATAAGAACAAGAGGCTCACCACGGTGGTGCCGGTGATGAGATCGGCGCGGGTGATCGACGGCGGTGAAGACGGGGGTGGGGCGTGACGGACCGCTAAACCTAGACAAATATTGAGGAAAATGGAGCTTGGAGGTCGAGCTTGGAGAGGAGAAAGCTTAAGTAGTGTGGCTCGGGCATTCGAACACCTTGCGTGCATAGGAGGTGAGCTAGAGCACCACCAAGCCCTCTCCCCCTCGGCAAGAAAAAACAGAGCAGTGTGCTCTGCTCTTGCGCGAGGGGGTATATATAAGCACCACCATTGGCCTCGGTTGGTGGCATGAACCGAGACTAAAGGGGGGCCTTTGGTCCCGGTTCATGTCACCAACCGGGACCAATGGTGGTGGGCCAGGAGCCAGGCCCATTGGTCCCGGTTCGTCCCACCAACCGGGACCAAAAGGTCCAGACGAACCGGGTCCAATGCACCCATCGGTCCCGGTTCTAGACTGAACCGGGACTAATGGACTTACCAGGCCTGAACCTTTGCCCCCTTTTCTACTAGTGGAAGTACAAGCATGAACACAAAGAGGAAATCAATCAAGCAAGTCCAGATCACACATCCACTAGAATAGCACACATGAGATCCACAAGTATACAAGTGCAATCCAATGGAAATAGCACTAGGGTAGGGTTCTTTTCAAATCCAAAGAAGATGAGGTCTTGGAGGTAGAGAGATCTTTCCTAGAGTAGGGGCCTTGCATAGTGGTAACCCTATTATACCCTACCGTCAGCGTGTATGACGGTAGGAAAAGTGTCAAATCCAGATATATTTTTAAACAGGGTCAGATCATGCCAAACATTAAAAAAAGTCAAAAGAGTGATTTCGGCCTCCAGACGACTTATCTTGGGCAATCGGATGTGTTCCCAATATGCCATATACTCCTCCTCTTCCTTGGATTTTGGGCACAAAATATAGATGCTTACGTACAGGTGCAACGTGGATGTGGTACAATACTCTCTAAGCACAAAATTGAGCAGGTCCAGCTCCTAGTTAACAGAGTCTACACTTCTCTAGTTACTGGCGCGCTATCGAATAATGAACTATTTTGTCCTTACTAGTCAATGTGTACATGCAATGCACGTTAATTTGAAAGTATATTATGTGCATGCGGATATTAAGTACAATATTATTTGCGTGTTATTGTGTGATTAGCGCTATATTTGACATGAAATTAACTGCACGCTAAACGTGTTGAGAGCTCGGCATTGAAGCTGTTTAGGTCGTTGGATTGACATGATTTAATGGCCGAGATTAATTGGATCTGTCCCTTTGGATCTTTTTATATTGGTATAGATAATCTTCTTGACAGAAAAAGAAATAATTGTTAATATTGCTTTAGGAAGGGGAATCAAATGCAAAAGGCTGAAACCCAGCTGGGACTAGAGGCGGCATAAGAACAGAAACGACTACTGAATTATCAACAGCAGAAAAGAGACGATAGAAAAGCAGTTGCTGATTAAAAGGTTTAGTGTCTTGGAAATGCATACTTGGCTGAGAAAATTCAATGGATGACATCTAGTTGAAAGAGAAAAGAAAAAGACTTGCCTTTTTGGTTCATGGTGAAGAGTTTTCACTTACTACATTACACGATGACCTGAAGACCGGAATAACTGAGGGCAAGAAAGGAATAGGACAGTGGCGGCAACTCCAATTGCGGCGGCCTCACACCTACAGTTATGGGCTTATGGCACTTGGTATCACGACTATTCCAGTAGATGCAATACAGTCTTTGTCAAACACAGCGTGGTTGCTCTCAAAAAGATGATAAAATACCATGATGAATGTGGGAACGTTGTACATGCTAGAGTTTATTATGGTCATTTTGCAGCCGAAGAATGATGTCGACCCCTCCAAGGTGAGACCCAAGAACACACCTTCCTTTTCGTAGCTGTAAACGCTTCCGCCTTAAGTTTTAGAGGGGAAACTAGGACACGAGATTTGTGGTTGGGAAGGGATATAAATAGATTAATCGAGTGATGAATGTGATCATCATCTCTACGCATACATTGACAGATTCGAAACAGATTTTTAATCAATTTCACAACAAATTAACTACCAAATACAGTGCACTATGGTTTTTTTGCTATGAAAAAAGAGGATAGCTCTAGTTCGAGCATGGTAGACAGTGGAATTAAGGGTTTGCCTTTGTTTTCCTTTTACTACTATTCCTACCGGTCTAGCTCATGTGAGTGAAATGAATAAAACCTCCACAGTTATGTTGCCATTACCAATTTACCACCAATTTTTAAAAAATGGCAGAAAACCACCTAAAACTTAGCTAAAAATGCATCGGAAGCGGAGTTCTAGCCGGGTCCGTTCATGTCGCTGCCGGTGGTTGACCAGGCACCATGCGCTTACCAACAAATTCGGTACAGATGGCCGGAATGGGACCATGTCAGGCTTCCACCGATTGTCATAGTGGCCGCCGCGCATGACCTACTGCACAACTGCACCACTGACTACACTGGTGAGGTGTGCCAGCTCTAGTCATCAATCCTAGCTTCCGCGTCCTTCCAGGGGAGTGCCCCTACATCCAGCACTACTCCACGCGAGGAGATGCATTGCTCGGGGTAGAGGTTATGCTCCCTCACTGAATCTAGAACGGGCCGCGGTGAGGGCGCTGGTGCGGTGCTCGAAGCCATGGGAATCGAAGACCGAGGGACTCAAATCATGGAGGGTGGCAGGCTGATGGCTGGAAAAGCATATGGTGTGCCGGATCTTGGGAGGTGTGGCGATTCCGGGAGCACTGCGATGCCTGGGTGAGCGCGACGACGCGTCATGGAGGGCAGCGGCAGGTAAGTGTGCATGGTGAGGCCCACGTCGGCGAGGTACCCCTGGGTGCCAATTTGTTGGGGCCCACCGCCTGCCACCCCTTGCTCAAGAGGTGTCTGATGCAACGCCAAAGAGAGACGGGCGGAGGTGGAGGAAAAAGACCAGGTCAACTGTCCACATGGAATATTTTTTTGCCAATTCAGCCTAAGCGGATCCAACATTTCATAATCGTTGTTTCAGCAAACTCAGAGAGTGGTCAGTGCATTCAGTGAAATTAACTAAAAATTGTGTTTTTTGGGTCGAAAACACAAAAGTGATGTTAAGTTGTCGAAAACACAAAAGTGATGTTAAGTTGCTAGTAATGACGACACAATTGTGATACTTTAATGCATTTCACTCGGCTCAAGTGGGTTGAAACCTGAAAGCGAAGCGGTGCCTATTAATGGCTCCGAGGGGAATAGCTAAGGGGCATATATACATGCTAATCATTCGAACTCAATTGCCCATGGGTGCTCAAGGCTGAATTTCTGGATGGCCTGGAGTAGCCCGGGCATGAGTAAGAAGTCCCTGAAGCCGGAGCTATGGATGCCGACGCCACTCCTGCGCGCATAGATCGTCCGTTAGAAAGGGACCAAACAATTGGATGGGAGAAGGAAAAAAATATTGAAATGTATAATAACTTCTTGGGCTACATGGCGAGAGGTAGGCTTGGCGGCAGCGTCGACGGCCTGGTTATCGTCCTCCTCATAGTCAAGCGGCCTTGCGGGTGTAGCCTGTCCATCAAAAAGGAACTGAAATAGTTGAAGGGAATTATGAACGTGATCAGCATCTCTGCTAGCATACATTGATAGGTTCCAAACATGCTCTAGTGAATTTCGCAACAGATTAACCAGCACATACAGTGCCTTATGAGGGTAGCTCTAGTTGGAGCATGTTAGACGCTGTGGAATTAATGGTTGCCTTTTACTCCCGCTGTAAAGAAATGTAAGAGATCACATATATGGGAGTACTAGTTATTCCTAGCGGTCTAGTTCGTATGCTTTTGAAACCACTGAAAGCTAATACGTGGCGATTAATGGGTGCCAAGGGGGATAGCTAAGCGTTGTACTACATGCTAACCAATCGAACTAACTTGCCTTCGGGGGGACGCTGCTCCAAGCGTTAGTCCTGGTCTCAAGGCCACAGTCCTGGATGGCCCGGAGCAGCTCGGGCTTGAGAAAGAAGTCTGTGATGCCGGAGCTGTGGCTGCCGACGTTGCCCCTGCGCGCATAGGCCATCCGTCAGAATGAGAACAAGCAAAGTGAAGGGAAGATGAAGAAAAACAAGGAAGTTGAACGAATAATTACTTCCTGGCGGCTGCGTGCCCGGCGGCCGGCTTGGCGGCGGCGTCAACAGCCTTGTCGTCGTCGAGCAGCTCCTGCTTGTACACGTCGTTCTCCTTGGCCTCTCCCATCCTGGCAACCAAGGAAGAAACTGGTGTCAATTCGAGTGAGAAACTCTAGAAATCGCACACAGGCAGTCAGATGTCTTCTCGCGGAGATAGAAAAGATGCGGGGGCGGGCTGCAAAGAAAGAAGCGGCAGGGCGGCGTGATCCGCCCATATCGAGGCTCACCTGAATGAATTGTGTCGCTCCATAGGGTACGGCCAGATCCAGGCTCGACGAGGACGGGATCGTTGAATTGGGGATGGAGAGGGGTGGATCGTGGGGGAGCAGAGAGAGGGATGGGAGCGGCGCTGGAAGGAATCGGGACAGAGAATTTAGGGTTTCAGAGGTTTTCTTTGACGACGTGGGTTAATCCGGTTTGGGCTAAGAAGGAAAAAAAATCGTAGCGACAAGTGGCAATGCGAATCTTGGCGCAATAAATTCCTCCTTTCCTTTTTCTTAACACAAATACGGATGCAAGTACTCATACATACGCGCATACACCCACCGATATGAGTCTTTGCCTGTTGTCAAATCTCGATTCCAAGCTTGGTGTGCTCGTTCCTGACGAAAATGTCATCATGCCAACCATGGTACCAGCACCGGCGGTAGATGATTGTCGTAGTATTTTGCTTGAATTTTGGAAGGTTACAATTGAGCATTGTTTTAGAGACACGGATATAGTAGAGCTCATGAGCTGGCAAGATAGGGACGTGCGAATACCCCATATGTTTGGGCGGATGCACCCCCTTATTTTCTTATGAAAATTTTGGCCAATGATGTAACCATTATTTGGTGTATAAAGCATGCCCCTTCCCGTAAAAAATAAGGCGCCGAGGAAAGACGGCGGTGACACGAAAAGACGGACAGAGCCAACCGGTCAACTCCATTCCTGTTAGTTTTGCCTAAGTAGATTGATTTTTTTTTTGACTGCTCTGGCACCGAGACAAGCACGAGAACTCATGCTAGTGGCGTGCAGAGGACTTGCCCGATGTAAAGAATCTGGCCTCGACCGGCTAGGATGAGCAGCATGATTGTGTTTGCATTGAGGAGTTTGGCTGCGACCGACAGGCAAATGCCCCAGACAAACATTGTGAGTAGGGGAAACCCGCGCCGGCCGCCAGCAGCGTGGCTCCGTCATTCGGCGGTGGTGGAACAACAGTGGCATGTTGGATCTAAACTGTAAAGAGAATGGCAACGGTGGCTGGTTTTACGGTAGGGAATTGGGGGGGAGGGGGGATCGGTTGTGTTGAGATTCGCACTCCTCGGTATCACTCAAAAAAGATTTGACAAGAATATGACTTTATTCTCGGACAATTGACATATCGTTTACAAATAATTGAGAGAAATCAAAGGATCTATTGAGATGAGAATAGCTGGTTAGTGTATCTACTACTCTGGTAGAAATGGGAGAAGGAACGTTTTGTAAAATCCAGATTCAGAAGATCAATTAAGCTTGTCTATCGAACTGAGAAGGTCGCACGCGGGTTACCTGCAATAAATAGGCTTGGATATTTGGTGTGAGCTAAAAATTCGGCCAGGGCTGTAACTTATCTATGGTGTGCGTGAGGGAGGGCCTCACTAGTGAGGCACTGAGGCCGTAGAAGAATGGCATTGGGAGGTGACTGGCCTGGGAAGAGGACTACACAGGACGCTGATATGGATGATGATGATGATTGTAGATGCTATCACTTCTAGTCTGTTGAAACCGACAGATGGGGACAATGCAGAAAAAGGGCGACAATAGTAGTTCGATTCTCCCGCGAGGAATAAGTTCTATTTATCCCTAGTTCCTGCCTCATGTCTGGGGAAGCATTACTAGAGAAAAACTTATACACATGATTTTACCAGCAGCGAGTTTAAAAATAAGGCGCTGCTGCATTGTAGTAGTAGCGCGCTCTGGCAGTACTCGCTGCTGAAATAGACGTAGCAGCAGCGCGCCTCCTCTAAGCCGCGCTACTGTTATAATTCCCACGACCCCGCCGTGACGCTAGTTCTAGTAGCAGCGCTTTTATTCAGACCGCGCTACTGCTAGGTAGTTTAATAGTAGCGCCTTTACCTTTAGAGCGCTACTGCTAAAACTAGCTATCTCCAACCCGCCCCCCACGCTCTCCTCTATTCGATCCACACTCACACTCAAACTCACTCCCCCTCAACCCCCCCCCCCCCCCCCCCCCCCCCCCCCCCCCCCCCCCCCCCCCCCCCCCCCCCCCCCCCCCCCCCGTGTGCGCCGGTCCTCCCCCGCCGGCTGCCGTCGCCCCCGCCAGCCGCCGTCGCCTACCCCTCTTCCCTCTGTGCCGCCGTCAACTCATCCTCCTCGCTGGACTCGGTACCGCCCTCCTCCTCCGTCCTCCCTCGACTTGCCGCCAGCCGGCCCCTCCTCGCTCCGCCTTCCTCCTCCGTCCTACTCTCTTCTCCCTCCTCGAGTCGCCCCTCCTTCTTACTCCTCCCTGCTACATTTTGATTTAGTAGGTTAGTTCATATGCAACATTTTGATTTAGTTGATATGATTTAGTTGATTTAGTAGGCTAGTTGATTTAGTTGATTTAGAACATTTTGATTTAGTTGATTTAGTAGGCTAGTTGATTTAATGGATTTAGAACATTTCGATTTAGTTGATTTAGTAGGCTAGTTGATTTAGTAGGTTTAGTCGGCTAGTTGATTTAGTTGATTTAGAACATTTTGATTTAGTTGATTTACTATGCTAGTGGATTTAGTAGGCTACTTGATTTAGTTGATTTAGTATGCACCATTTGATTGTTATTTTTTCTGTATATGGATAGATAGATGCTTTTGTTTTTTTGTAATAAGTTATATTTTGGCAAAATGTAGGTGCCAATTTAGTTAAATTTGCCACTTGATTTTTTAATCAATTATCTTAGGCAATAGGGGCCAAAATAGATGAAATGTCTTGGTAGGTGGTACCCTTATTTGGTACCCTTATAATTGTCTATAAAATTGCTTCTCGCGGAAGAACCAAAAATATCACATGCTACTGTTTTTCTTTCCTGTGAAGTGGATCGTTAATCCTTTGGTCATATTGCTTTAGGAAAATTGCGCCGCCACCACCACCACTATGTTGACTGTGTAAGTCAAGGTGCGCCAGCAGCCTTGCAATTGGCAAGCTGTTCGACATCTACTTCCAGCCGAGTTTTCGTCATGCGGCGGTAAGAAATTAGATGAAATGTAACAACTATTTTATTTTTAGTGTTGGCATTTGCATTGTGTCATTTTGCTTTTTTTACACAGATCGTCCCATGCAATGTGAGGTTGAAATTCAACAAGCTGACAAGAGACACTGTGACATTTGAGGCTCTTGGGGGGCCGTACACTATGGAGGTCGAGAAAGGACGCAATATGTCGCAGATTGGAGGAGATGGATGGGCCTGTTTCCTCACCCACATGCGTCTTACTGGTGGTGAGTTGATTAACTTCTCCTTCAGAGCAGAAAGAACCAAGCTGGTTGTCATTTATCTCAACCTGGTGGAAGATGATGAAGATGACGAAGATGATTCAGATAATGAGGACCCACTCGATGAAGATGATGAGAACTCACTTCATGAAGCCATTGTAGCAAGAATGAGGCTGAGAGAGGAGGAGGTGTGCAACCTATGGGACATAATTCCGCCACGTGATGACTTTGTCGGGGTGCCATTCGTGACCCGCCTGACAAGTACCATGGTCGATCGGCATGAAATGGTATGTTATACTGGCTGTAGTAATTTGATGATATATATATGCTTTATTGTTATACTTACAAATGCAAATTATCCGATGATATGCTTAGTGAATCCGATGATATGCTTAGTGTAGAGTCCAGTGATATGCTTTGTGAAATCTAGTCAATGATATGCTTTAGTGTAGAGTCTGATCACATGCTTATTAGTGTAGAATCCAAGGAACTATTAATAGTATAGATAATCCATATATACTTACTAGTAGAATCCATGATTAATTAGTACAAATGCATAGTACTGTGTCTTTTGATAGTGTAGAAATCTAGACTTAATAGAAATATATTTGCAAGAGTATGTGCGAAGCTATTTATTAATTGATATATTTTTCTTATTCAGAAATTGCCAAAGAACCTATCTGTGAGTTGTGGTATCGAGCCTGATGAAGAAGGCTCAGCTGGACTACGCCTTACCGCAGGGGGCTCCGTCACCACCTGTACTTACCGCATGGACACAGACGGTCGTACACACTTAAACTCGGTTGGGTGGAAGAGATTCCTCATTGGCAAGAATCTTCGTGTTGGACAGGTCATCCTAATTACTATCAGGAACACCCACTGCCCAGGCTTGAGGATGATGATCGTCGTCGATATCATCTTGAACTATATATGTGTGTGTGGCTATATCATCTAGAATTACATATGATGATCGTCGTCGATATCATCTAGAACTACATATGATGATCGTCATCGATATCACCTAGTACTGCTTGAGGATGCATGTTGAGTATATATGAAATTGTTATCTAGTACTCCCTCCGTTCCAAATTACTCGTCGTGGTTTTAGTTCAAATTTGAACTAAAACCACGACGAGTAATTTGGAACCGAGGGAATAGTACCTAGTACCTATAATGCTTTATGGCTTTATGAAATTGATATCTAGTAGTACCTAGTATCTCGAAATTGCAGTTTATTCAAGCTGAAACAGGGTGGTAATGATGAAAGATATAGCAGTAGCGTGGGGCTAGGAAATCGCTACAGCTAACTAATAGTAGCGCGTTCCGGAAAAGCGCTGTTGAAATAGTCAATAGTAGTAGCGCGGGTACAGACAGCGCTACTACTAAGAGTTAGCTGTAGCGCCATATTGGTAGCGCGGCCGCCCGCAATGCTCATAGCCTCAAAACCTGAGCTACTACTAGGGTTTTCCCTAGTAGTGAAGGGGTGATGTCTCCCACCTTAACACCTCTTTCACCTTCAGCATATGTGTCAATGAGAGATTGAAGAGGCCGAATAAAGAACATTCCACAGAAGAATGATACTCTGGCATTATTGACGGGCCCAATGAATTTGTTACTTTGGAACTGTCGCGGGTTGAGCGACCACACAACAGTTCATGAACTGCACGATCTCATGCCGAAGTCTGTGATACATCACTGATATATCTATAAACTTTGTATATTTCATGCCTATTAACTTCTAAGTGTGCAATGTTTCTAATTTTTTTAGGGACCAACGTATTAATTCAATGCTCACTTCTAGTTCCTATTTTTTGTTATTTTTGGAATTTCAGAAAAAAAATCACCAAACAAAAATTCCTCAATAAAATCTGAGAAAATGATAGCGTGTTTTTGTAGCACTAGAGGACTAGAGTGCCAAGGCCCATCATCTGGAGGGGCATGGTGGGCCCGCAAGGCCTAGGCACCTAGTGAAGGTGCCCGTCTTACAAATGCGCCTATGACATGTGGGGCTTTCCTCCCTCCTCTGTGGCTTCGGTGGCCAATTGCTTTATATACACTTGAAACCCTACCCTGGATAATTGTGAATTTTTTCGCCGCCACTTTGTGATTCTGAGGGCGATCTTCATACTCAACCCTTTTCGTTACTCTCCAAAGGGAGAACTCGTTTGCATCATCACCAACATCGATCCTCATGCTTCTAGATAAGTTATAAGTAGCACTACAACATATCCGAACACTATTGACCGTGCATCACTGACCGGCCACTGGCCATACGTTAGTGATGAGCACTACCACTGACCTGCCATAAGCACTTTGGTGCTCGGCCGGACGCTTATCACAGACTGAAAAACAATTGCCTGTTTGTGATACGGTGATTCTAAATGAAAAGGCTGCTCCATTTGACATGTCTGAGTTTTCCTTCTAAATCCGACCCTTAGTCTTTCCCACCCGTCAGTGATGTTGTTTAGTTCGGTTGTTATATGCAACCTCCATGGCTCATGTACATTACAACCCTCCCCGCCCATGGCCGAGCACCAGCCACTTTAGCTTTCAGTTTGTCCTGCCCGGCATCATCGAACGTGTGTTGCCAGCCAGTGCGGGGCACTACTCTGACACGGCAGCACCCATTCGTCCCTAGCGGCATTCTGTTTCATGAGTCACATGTACGGTCACGTGACTATAGACCCCCTCCCCCCCCCCCTCAATCGTTCTTATGGTGGTGCCGGTGTTGATATGCCACAGTAGTAAGATTCATTCCTTGTAGGTGCCGATGTATATTCTTCCATGCATGCTTTCATGAACTTAGAGGTGAAAATATTACAATTCTGCTGAATGTTACAATTGGTATGTGCGGCGATACATATTATGTTATGCGTAGTTAGAGGTGACAATGTTACAATTTTTATGAATGATACAATTGGTATGTGTGATGATACATATACTATCATATATGCATTTTTAGAGGTGACAATCTATATTATTTTATGCATTCTTGTAGGTACTGATGTACTCTGCTATGCATGCTTGCACAACTCACCATCTGTCATAAGAAAACATATAAAATCCATGATATGTCATTATGCATTCCATGCGATTACATGAACATGTATGTGATACCGGAGGCAGCATATCACTTGGAAAGTGTTTGATTTGCCTAGATACCGATCAAACATTTATATTTTTTTATCCTTTTGTATTTCATTGCGCACAATATTAGCATAACGCACAATGGAAGCTAGACCACAGTAGTAAACAAATCAGCAAGAGGTAAACCTTGCATTCCTCCATTGCTGGGAACTAAGGATGCCAGTTACCGGCCCATTCACATTTTTAATGGTCAAACAGATATAAGCATATAGCAGCATCATGTACATTAATTGTAACTAGCAGACCACATTTATATAGGCAGATTAAAAAGAGGCAAACCTAAGCTAGCAGTGTTATTCTTTCAGCAGATCACGTCCTTCCTTCATCAGAGGGAATTTTGGAGGCCAAACCATCATAAAGGGGCTGACACTAAACACGTAATCATCCTCTTCTGTCACGTCGTAAACCTTCTTCAAAACCTTGCTTTTGATATAAAAAAGGTAGAGGGCATTGTCCGCCTCGATCTCAGAATTGGACCCAGGTGCATGTACATCTGCATCCTTGAAACCATGACTTGGTATCATATGATTAGCACATATCTCACGTAAACAAATGGTATTCACAAGGAACCAGTTGGCAGCGCCATTATTGCCATCCACCCCGTGCAGCCAGATGCGTATTTGTAGGTCCTTGAGAGTGATGAGATGAACCCCAGAATCATCATCTGCGAGCGACAGCTTGCCACACCACGATAACACCTCTTCTGGGAGGTTAACTAACGACAGAGAGGTAGACACAAGATCTAGCACGATTAAAATATTGATCCCGCTCACATAGGCCAGAGTATAGATCTTGCCGTCACCAATCAAACTAGCAACATGATCGAGTCGTAGCGAAATACGGGTGAATTCGGTTGCAACCGAAGAGTAGATGGCCCATATATCATCTTGTAAGACATACACATCCACAATTGTCTGCTGCCCTTCCACGCCCATTGCCAGATAGAAGGACAGGCCGTCGTCGCCGCCTTTGAGGATGACCTCTCTGTCGTAGTATGTGAAGCGGTCATCATGGATGCTGCTGGTTTGCGGAACTGGCGGGAGGATGGTCGTGTATCTCCCAGGGTAGAGCGGGCATCGGACTGTTCTTACTGGTGGGCCGTCGTGCAGGTAGGAGGTGAGTAGGAGGAGGCCGTTCCAGCAATCCACACAGAAGCCGAAGCTGTCGCTGCCCAAGGTGCCCAAATCGAAGTTTGCAGGGTGGACAACGGCAGCGAGCTCAGGGGGCTGAGGCATCGGCACGAACCGCGGTGGCTTGGTGCCTCCAGTTTTGACGTAGAAGCCGAGGAAACTGGGTGGGTGGAGGTCGCGGAAGCGGCGGAGGAAGACGGGGTCGGAGGCAAGGCGGAGCCAGCTCTTGCAGACTAGAGCGGTGCGGACGAGGCTGGTGGGGAAGGTGACGCGGAGGAGGATCTCGCCGAGGAGATCGTCGTCGTCGAGAACGGCCGAGGTGGCCGCTGTGGCCGGCGGCGGCGATCGCGGCGCCCCGAGTGCTTCCATGGTTTGGTGATCTGATGAGATGAGATTTGGGCGAAGAAGAAAAAGGTAGGAGCTGATTTTTGTTTTTCGATGGGTTTTTCTGATATAAAACACCTGAACGCGTTTCGTTTTTATTACAAAGAGTTGCAAATCCCTGCAAAAAAATAATTTATGCACAAAGCTCTAAAATATTGTTTTTTCTCTACCGGTCTAGTATCTTGTTTTCTGCATCGTTACAAAGTTTTTTTAACACAGTACAGATACAAGCGCTTATACATACGCGCATACACTCACCTTATGAACGCACACACGCATACCCTATCTCTATGAGCACCTTCGACAAACTGAGTTGGCATATCATCTTGAGATGTACGAAGACACCATAGCCGCCTCTCGTCGTCGACGGGAACGTTTTCTCCTACTGAAAGCGCATCGCCGGAAATCCTAAAATAAATCCAGGACTAATGCGAGCACCAGGACTTGACCCCTGGTGGGTTGGGATATCACTGTCTCTCTAACCATCCAACCACAATAAATTGTTGTGGCATTGTTAAAGAGGTCATAGACGATTCCGAACCCTGCATAACATGGCAACCCCAATAGATTCCCACCTCTTGACATCATATTGGCGCTAGAGGCGGGTGGAGTGGCGATGATTTGGCGGTGGAAAAAGAGGCAGAGATGGTCTTCACGCCTATCTACAGGAGAAAGGGGAATAAGAGGCGAAGGGCTCTCTCGATGATTTTTACTTCTTTTATCCGGTCGGAGTTTTATTTACTTGACACTGACAAAAGTCCTCCCATCACTCTTCATATATTCTCAAAGCATATGAGATATGATGACCCTAACTTTCTCTTCACAAAGACATGTAAGATGACTCAAATCAAGAAAGACATGTAAGATCATTTGAGTTAAAAAAGTACACAGAAGATATTTGCAAACAAAAAAGTAGGACCTTTTTTCTATATAAAGTACTTTTGGCACTTCATTTAAAACCACCTTTTGAAGCATGCAAACTTCAGCTTGCATGGTCTATCACAAGAGCTAAGGGCATCTCCAACCGGTCCCTTATAATTTAGCCCCTCAAATGGCCACAGATACCTTAACCCCTAAATAAATCTTCAGCAACTATTTTAAGTTTTTGTGTATGATGTAGGGTGAAATCCTAGATGGCCAATCTTTTCACACTTGAAGGGCGGAAAGGAACACTAGTAGAAAACGGGCCTATTGTCCCGGTTTGTAAGGGCCTTTTGTCCCGGTTCTTGAACCGGGACTAAAGGGTTGTTACTAATGCCCTGACCCTTTAGTCCCGGTTCTAACCAGAACCGGGACAGATGGGCCTCCACGTGGCCTGCGCGCTGAGCCCAGGCAGGAGGGCCTTTGGTCCCGGTTGGTGGTACCAACCGGAACCAATAAGCATCCACGCGTCAGCATTTCTGTGGCTGGAGTTTTTGTTTTTTTAAGGGGGGTGGGGGTTTTGGGGGTTTTGGGGGGTTAATTTAGGTATTTCATATATTGTGTTAGCTAGCTAATTAATAGAGAGAAGTGTCCTCTCTTATGTCCGTACTTGGTCGACGCTACGTACTATACATATGTATATAGAGGACTAGACACGCTAGCTAGCTAGTAAGCAAACGAAGGAAACAGAAGATCGTCATGAACATATATGCATACAGAGAGAAGTGATATCGACCACCTCTCCTTCTCCGAGAGATTGGTCGAACAACAAGTTCTCGTATATCTATCCGACACTACAGACTACATATATACAATAATTATCTCTTACAAATATAATCTCCTAAATTACGGACGCATGGTCCACATAGTATTCTCCGTCTTCAGCGATCACGTGGTCAAGAAAGAATGCCGCCAATTTCTCTTGAATTGATCGCATGCGATCTGGTGCTAGGAGTTCATTCCGCATCCGAAACATCTAATTTGAAGAAGGGGGTCAATACATATATATATATATGAATGAATGAAACTCAACACAAATGATGGTAATAAAATAAAATTGAGAATATTGTTATTTACGCACTTCATATTTTCGTTAGAGTAGCCCCGCTCACAGGTCGTGTGGCGGATGGACTCGCAGACGTAGTATCCACAGAAATCATTCCCTTGTTCCTGCAACAAACACTTTACAAGAAATAGAGGTCAATCAAACTGATAAGCAAGAATGCCAAATGGTATTGATGAAACTGGCGCTTGAATCACTAGGAGATGCGCGGAACATGCTACTATAGTACTTACTTTCGGGTTTCTAAATTCCAGCTCCTTCGACAGTCCCGGAGCTTTTCTGGTGAATTTTCTCCAAACCCTGCCGGACGAAGAAAACAATTACTTGATATCAGAAATGAACAAAGTTGCTGATATGGTGGATAATGATTGATTTAACTTACTTCTCGAGCATTTGAGTCATGTCCGCATACTCCTGGGGATCTTTTCGTCTAGAGTCCAAGACAGTTACTACTCCCTGCTCAAGCCTAATTTCTAGGAGAATATAGTGGTACCTGCGCACGCATGCATAACTCATCAATTACATTACTATAACCTGGACTAATATATAAGGGAAACCGAATATGCACAAGACAGTAACACTCACTTGAAATTGTAAGGAAAGAGTATTATATCTTTGTGTTCATTTATTTTGAATGATCGTAGCAAGTTGGCCTCGGTTTCTGTAGCATGAAATTTAACCTCAGTTGCATCTATGAGATATGTGTTAATGAACCCAATATCACCGACTTGTCTTTTCTTAAATTCGGCGATCTTCAATCTGCATAATTAATATAGTGAGGATAATTATAAATAAATGCAATGAAAGAGCTGAGCTATATAGAGAGACTTAATGACAGAAGTAGTAGTACTTACAGACAGTAGCAGGTGACCGTTGCTTTATCGAGGGCCAATTGATTGAAAAACTGAAGAACTCCTCAAATGGAATAGGCAACAGATCAATTCCAATGAGGTCATGCTCCTTTTTAACTCTCACATACAAAGTACTCCTCCCCCCAGACTCTCTGCAGATTTTCAAGTACCAATCATGCAATCTTCGCATCATCGTTGTTAGAGATTTTTCATCTTTGACGAGAGGCTTCCCGTACTCGTATCTGTGTATCTGCACGTCCATGAAATCATAATGTACATCGTCGGACAGGTAATCTTCAAGATTGCTATAACCGGGCACCATCCTCGGATCGACGATGTCGCTAGGCACCTTGAGCGGGGGGCACGATTGATTCCCTTGTTCGCCGAGCTGGGCAATTTGTTTCCCAGTTGCTCGTCGTTCTTTCATCCTTTGATCACTGACTGTACTTCCCGACCGCTCCGCTTCGGCCCATGTCTTTCCAATAATGCGCTCATAGTTGCCTTTCGGCGGAGACTTGGGTGGTTTTGCCAGGGCAGCTAGAGTGCGCTTCACTTTCACCAGATCTACCTTCTCCTCCGGAGGTGGATGTCTCTTTGCTTTCAACCCTTGAAACCACTCATCCACTTCGGTTCGCGCGATCTTCGCGTTCTCCTCCGGGGTCCTCTCGTATGGTAACTTCTCTGGAGTCTTCAGAGAAGGACCGAATCTGTACGTCCTCCCGCCTCTGACTGTACTGCTAGACACCGGCCGAACAGACGGAGCGGCTGTCTTCTTTACTTGCTTACGAGGCGGAGGAGAAGGACTACGACGCGCTTGCTGACGAGGTGGCGGGTCTCTTCCGCCCTTGCTGACAAGGCGGAGAAGGAGGAGGCTGGCTGCTCGGGCGCGCCAACGCAGGCGGAGAAGGAGGCGGAGTGCCGCCACGCGCCGGAGAAGGAGCCGGCCGAGGGCCCTGATCGTCACTCGCCGGAGGAGGAGGCGGTGGAGGAGGCAGAGTGCCCTGACTCCCCGGAGGAGGAGGAGGAGGCAGAGGCGTCCAGTTCGGAAGGTTGATGAGCTCCTTCCGCCATAGGCATGGAGTCTTCAGAGAAGAACCCAGCCGAGTATCCCCTTCTCCGATAGGGTGGTCAAGCGGGAGGTCCTCAAATCCCTCTGTTATTTCATCCACCATCACCTTAGCATATCCTTATGGAATCGGCCGGCAGTGAAAAGTTGCGCCAGGTTCATTAGGAAAAACAGAGCCAACAGCCGCCTTGACCTTCATATTAATCCATTGCGTCATAAGGTGGCAATTTTGAGCCTTCGTGATAGCATCCACGGGATAGCTGGCAGGAGCCGTCAAGACAAGCTCCGGCTGAAGCAGCTCGGTGGAAGCCACGCTGCTTCTCTGCTGAGATGGCAGGGTAGCTTCAGGGGAAGCTTCAGCAAGTCGTTTGCTGCGATTTTCTTCTCGTTCCTCTATCGCTTGTACCCTTGCGTGCAGCGCCTGCAGTTCGGTCTGCTGCACTTTCTTCCTCCTCTCGTGGCTTTTGTAACCGCCTGCGTCCGGAAACCCAGCCTTCCACGGAATGGAGCCTGGCATGCCTCGTGTCCGTCCAAGGTGCTCAGGATTTCCGAGGGCCTTTGTGAGCTCGTCGTTCTCTCTGTCTGGAAGGAACGTCCCTTTCTGCGCTGCATTGATATAGTACCGAAGCTTCTTCAAGGGTATGTCAAGTTGCTCGTCCGTCCAAATGCACTTCCCTGTTACAGGGTCCAAGGATCCACCAGCCCCGAAGAACCAAGTCCGGCAACGGTCTGTCTAGTTCATTGTCTCTAGTTCGATCCCTTTATCAAGCAGATCAGTCTCAGCCTTTGCCCACTTAGGCCGGGGTTTGAGGTAGCCACCTGACCCCGTGCGATGGTGAAGCATCTTCTTCGCAGCATTTTTCTTGTTTGTCTCCGACATCTTCTTACTCTTATCCGATGTCTTGTGGGCCACAAATGCGGGCCATTGATCTCTGATCTTCTCATATTTGCCCTTGAATTCTGGTGTCTCTTTTTTGTCGACAAACCTTTACAGCTCATTCTTCCACCTCCTGAATAGCTCTGCCATCTTCTTAAGAGCAGCAGACTTAATTAATTGCTCTATAACCGGCTTCTCCGGATCCTCCTCTGGCGGTAGGGTGAAATTTGCCTTCAGCTCCTTCCAAAGATCATCTTTCTGCATATCATTGACATAAGACACCTCAGGGTCTTCTTCAACTGGCTTAAACCATTGGTGGATGCTGATCGTGATCTTGTCCCTAACAAGAACCCCGCACTGAGCAGTAAATGCATCCTTTGTCCGGATGGGTTCAATCGGTAGGCCGCCGCGCGCGATTGCTGTGATCTCAAACCTTTCATCCTCGCGCAACTTTTTCTTCGGGCCTAGTCTCTTTACCGAAGTTATGCTCGATCCGGAGGGGTAGGAAAAAGAAGAAAGACGAGAGTTAATTAATATGTGTACGTACCAAAACAATGAATGCATCAATTAGCTAGTCTCAGCACAGGCTTAACTAATATATTTACCTGGCCGGACTCTGTTCGGTCACTGAAGCCGTCACCCTGTTCTTCCGGACCTGCTTCTTCACCTTGCTGTTCTTCCGGACCTGCTTCTTCACCCTGCTATTCTTCCAGACCATCATTGTCGTTAAGAAAACACGACATGACATCACCTCCGTCTAAGATTATGTCCCGCAACCTCTCTTCTGCTTCCTCGTCTCGTCCGTGCTCCATATTCACTACAAGAAATCTGTTAATCCATGACGGACTTCGGGTGACGTTCCTGAAAACCGTCACGGGAACCGTCATGGATGAACAAGACGCGAATAACCTCCAAAACGGCAGCCCCTTGATGACGGGCATTGAAGGACCGTCACAGAAACTGTCATGAATCGACCATCTATGCCTTTTTTTTTCTTTCTTTAGTTGCCATATGAACCGTCATGGATGGCTTCTGCCGATGTGTCTGTTGTACCCGCTTATTTGGTCCACTTGTCAATCAGCCATATATAAAAGTTGGAAAGAAAAGGGCGAGCCTGAAATTTGAGAGAGCGCGGAGATGCAAAATTTTAAGTGGCCAACGCGGCAGGGTGGCAAAATTTTGAGCCAGCCCATTTATACTCCACAGTCCACACACACCTAACCCTAATTCCCCATTCTATCCTCCCGTTCCCTCAGCCGCCGCCACTCCACCAATCTTCCTCCGCCCGCTCCATGCCGGCGCCGCCGCAGAACAGCCTCACCTCTCCCGATCCATCGATCCCCTCTCTTCTCCCCTCTATGTGCGTCGCCCCCTCCCCATCTTTCCCACGGCCACGGCCACGCGCTCGAGTTGCGGCGGTAGTGGTCGCGACAGGTCCATTTCCTCCCGGCGCAGATCAATCCGCCTTCCTCGGTCGCACTCGAGCAGCGCATGTCCCGCCGAAACCCATGATGCATTGTCCATCCAACCAGATCGACACCGACGAGAAGGCCAAGGTGGCGGTAGCGGCGCCGAGCTCGTCGTTCTCTACCACCGGATTTGGAAGTCTCTAATGTCCCGTGCGACTGCCACGGATCCATCTTCGGTCGGCGGCGAGCTATGGTGAGATACAGGTGGCGCCGCCGCCACGGAGCTAGCCACTCCCTTCTGCCATCCGCGCTGCAGCGACAGGCGCTGCCTCTGCGGCTTTGCCAGGGGCCTCTGCCCGTCGCGTACGTGCTGCTCCTCCTCGTCATCTCCGTGGATGGGTTCGTCCCCTTTAAGCTCTGATCTTACCTACTGCAGGGCTAGTCGATTGGTCCGCGGTTCATTTGTATTCTGTCAAAGTTCATTGGTGATGTCCATGGCTACCTGTTTAGTTATTTCTGGGTACATGTGCAATAGATAGGTTCTGTTTCTTGGTACTCTAGAACTGGAAGATATGTTGTGTTAAAAAATGCAAGTCTGTATGTCACGGTCATGTTCTCAATCTGCAAACAAATAAATCCTTGTCATGCTGTTTGTCCATGTGTCCCATATATCCACTCTTCTTCATCGCATACAAGGAGGGGTTCTCAATATGAATTTCATGTCTGGCTCGGATTCAGATTGTTTTGAGTACATTAATTGGCCTGATATT
Source organism: Triticum urartu (assembly GCF_003073215.2). Taxonomy (NCBI): domain Eukaryota; kingdom Viridiplantae; phylum Streptophyta; class Magnoliopsida; order Poales; family Poaceae; genus Triticum; species Triticum urartu. Next base: position 670,108,169 of record NC_053028.1, read on the forward strand.
GGATTTGAGTGCATTAAAATAGACCTGATACTGAATTCAGATTGTTTGAGTACACATTATTTAGCCTGGTAATTAGATTCAGATCTCATGTATTGATGTATGTGTTGAGTAATGCTACTGAAGTACTGATCCAAGGGACAACTGAACGAGCAACCCTGCTTTTATGCATGCGAATTTTGACCTATGCCATGGTTAGTAATGTTCCTCATGTGTTGGGGTGTAGTCTATTGTCTGTTTGTCTTAGTTTTGTATGTCAGTTATTTAAGTGCTTAAATGGCAGGTGTGGCAAACTAGGCTTCATCTGGCATTTTCATGGAATTAATGTGCTTGTACTGTTTCAAAATTCAGGAATGGATTTCTTGGAAGTTGGTCTTGTAGCATTTTCTCTTCAAGAAAATGGAGCCAGTGGTTATGATCTATTTTGGCACACAACTTAATTTGTTATCTCTGAAGCTGTAGCCAGTGTTGATGTACTTCTCAAGGTATGTTACTGCTTAGTCTTTATGATGCAGCTAGATTTTTCGTGATTCTGGCATTTTCATGGAATTAATGTGTTGCCGATCCTTCGCTCGTTGGACATACCTTGAGATGCATGATGTGCTCGCCAATGAGGCGCTCCAGCAGGGGCTCAAGGAGTACTCCAGCTAGCCCACACTCTTGCAGCTCTTCATCGACGGCGAGTTAACTGGTGACTGCGACATCACTATCGGTATGTATATATGTGCTTTCTGCCTTCTCCCGTTATTATGGTTCAGGACGTTGAGCCCCTCTGTTACTGGCAGTACACATACATGGTATCTGTTCTGCGAGAAGCTTGTTTTGTAATCTGTCATATATGTTCAGTTGTGGATGATAATGGTCAACTTGGCATGTGGAAACTCCATGTCTGCGTAGACGTTTCAGGCATATAATTTGCTCATGTTGAAGGCATGGTACATTCTTGTACCTGACAGTGTCCATGGCAATGTCAAATGTTTTATAGTTCATTTCTTCACATTCAACGTGCACATGGAACTCTACCTGTGGAATATGTGCTCTGTACTTTCCTTTTCCCACAACTATGGTTCAAAATTTGAGTCTTTCTGCTACGGTTGTACATACCGGCGATATTTTTTATGAATTGTTTTGTGAGAAACTTGTTCTGTGCATCAGACATAGAAATACATTTGTTGATTTGACGTACTTGTAGCAACAAAAATGAGTGGGCGGCCTATGGTTCCTTGAGTATTTTGTGTGATGTAGTCTGTGCGTCTGCTTCAGGGATCATGGATCCTATGCTCTAGCACTTAGCCAAAACTACAGTATCACAAAATATGCATGCCAGTTTTATGACTAGCTTTAGATGGCTTTGTTCTCTCAGCACCAACAACATTACATAATGTCAGCCTCTGGTGCGAGCTAATAACCATGTTGCTCAGACTCTGAAGTTCTGAGGAAGCATCTTTGATGTAAACCTTGAAACTGTATTTTATAACCACAAGCCTCCAGGATGGTATGAATTACCATCCCATAACGTGATGACAACCATTGCAAATTATTTTCCAGATTTACTTATGAGTAACAAAAATCACTTGCCTGCTGTTGGTTCATGAAACCAACTGTGCTCCAGCACTTCCGCACCATGGTTATTGAACTACTACAATAGTATCCCAGTGCTAGAATGCATGGATATTTCTGGAACCAGCGTATCAGTATCAGGTGCATTTTAAAATTAGTGTATCCGTATCAGGTCCATTTTAAAATTAGTACTCCCTCCGTCCCAAAGTTCTCGTATTAGATTTGTCTAGATACGTATGTATCTAATACTAAAATGTGACTTGATACATCCATATTTAGACAAATCTAACACAAGAATTTTGGGACGGAGGGAGTACATGATAAGAAATAGGAAAGCAATGTGCCAGTTCCACCAAGCTGTTCTAATTTGTTTGAGTGAAATATAGAATAACAAATAAATCTCATTCTGTTCTCGAACTCATTGTAGGTGTATCTCCCTAGCTTTTTAAACAATTTACTAGTTAAAGGGTAAAAGAAGGACCAAGACTCACACCGGTAATTGTCCATCTTCCACGAGGAAAATATTTCGCATGTTCATTGTCTGTTAAATGTTTTCTTCTATTAATATTAACAAAATAGAAATTATCACATTAATAAAAGCGATTAATCCCAAGATTCACTATGTAGTCCAACAAAATTATATGTTGTTCCAATCACAAAAGTATTTAATGTCATAGGATAATTGTAGCTCCGAGACCATGGTCGTGGTGTTCGTACAGAAACCAGCCCACTTGCTTCTACATTTAACTTTTAAGGTGTAATTTTTCATTAGTGAGCATGGTAATTGGAAAATGCTATCCATATACAAACCAATTGAAGAATATATATTCTTTAAAAATAATTGAAGAATAGTACATACATGAAATATGAGCTCGCTCGCCCCATGCCACCGGGGTATGCGCCGTGCCAAGATGCATTGCATTTTTTGATGTCGTCTTACAGTTTGTTGACGTGCAGGCAATGTTGAGCATGGGTTGAGTTGAGATATTGGCGTATAAGGTTTTCCCTCCAATGAAGTTGGCGGCAATGGCTGGATCCGTGTCCAGAAATGCATGGAGATGACCCCTGGTTGTCAGTTGTCGTTTGGCCAGCCTTGAGCGGGGCTGTGGTGCTGCAGAATTAACACAGGGTGTTTGTAGTTTTAAGTTTCTTTTTTTGCTAGTCCTTGATAGATGTATTGTTCGGCTATAACTGTAATCTTAAGTTTTTTGTGCAAATTTTTTCTGTTGTATATGGAGTTGATTGCCTACGGATTACAACCCTCCGGTTTATATAGACACCGGATAGGTTTAGGGTTACATATAGTCGGTTACAATGGTAGGAGATCTTGAATATCCGCATCGCCAAGCTTGCCTTCCACGCCAAGGAAAGTCCCATCCGAACACGGGACGAAGTCTTCAATCTTGTATCTTCATAGTCCTAGAGTCCGGCTGAAGGTATAGTTCGGCTACCCGAACACCCCCTAATCCAGGACTCTCTCAGTCGTCGTCGGTCTCCACGTAGTAGTAGGCATCGGCGGTGGCATCTGGCTCTTGAGCTCCCACATCTGGTTGCATCAACCGGAAAGAAGAAGAAAGGGGGGAAAAGGGGTAGCAAAGCAACCGTGAGTACTCATCCAAAATACTCGCAAGTAAGGATCTACACTACATATGCAACAGTATCAAAGGAAGGCTGTATATGTGGACTGGGCTGCAGAAATGCCAGAATAGAGGGGAGAACCTTGTCCTATCGAAGACTAGCATCTTCTGAAAACCACCATCTTGCAGCAAAAGGAGGGAGTAGAGTAGTATAAAGTAAAGTAGTAGAAGTGTTATCAACCTCGGCCAGAGACCCTTTCTCGACTCCCTGCGAGAAAGCAATCCCAGAGCCATACTCACTAGTGCAGAACCGGGCAATAGCACCGGTTCGTAAGGCCCTTTAGTGCCGGTTCCATAACCGGCACTAAAGTGTGGTCACTAAAGCCCCCCCCCTTTAGTACCGGTTCAGCACGAACTGGTGCTAAAGGGCAACCACGTGGCATGAGCCAGCTCCGGGGGCCGGGAACCCTTTAGTACCGGTTGGTAACACCAACCGGTACTAAAATGTTTGGGGGGGTTTTGGTTTTATGATTTCTTTTTCATTTAATTTTGTCTTTTCCATTTTAATTCTTTTTCGTTTGCTGGTATTTTACGATACTACACATTGTATATATATATATATATAAATAGAATTTCTAGTAGAACCAATCATATATATATCATCAATGTCTCACAAACCACCATATTAATTCACACATACACACATGTATATATAGCTATATACAATTTCTCCTACATATGCATGTTGCCTTCGGAGCCAGTGGCATTAGCCTAATTGGTGCCTTCAGAGCACAATGACAATTGGAAGTGGTTCATGACCTGGTCGATGGGGGCGGTAGCGGGTAATAGTATTCTCCCTTCGGATTTATGACCTGGTCGAGCAAAAATCCCGCTATTTCCTCTTGAAGTGCTTCTACGCGCTCCGTTTCTAGGAGCTTGTCCCGCACCTCTGTGAACTGTTAAGAAGGAGATCAATATGCATGTGTATTAGTTGTGTGACTAGATATCGATAATGGTGTAAAAATTATGAATAGTGTTCTGACAAGCGTACCCATTCCTGTCTTTGAGATCTGCTCCTTTCGGACGCCATCATGCGAATGTTCTTGCAAACGCAGAATGCACATAGATTAGTCCCCCGCGCCTGCTTCAGAGCCTTTATTACGAGAATGGAATTTAATTTGATCAGATAATAATTAATCAAGCATGATAATTAAAGAGATGGCAGCTAGCTAGCTAGTTAGTACTACTTAATTACTTACCTTGGGTCAAAACCATTTCAGCTGTCGTTTCCATTCGCCTTCCGTGACGCTGATGAACCTTGCCCAAGCCCTGCCCGCCGACAAAGAAAATGAATAAAGGGGTTATTAAATAGTTCATATCATGAAATGACGAACTAAATAGGCCAAGATATATAGTTAATAATGATTGAAATTACCTGTTGACTATCCCAAACAAGATGTTATAGTCACTATTTGCTTTGAGTAGTGAGTCCAGTATTTCAACTGTTTCGGCGTCAACTTTAATGATACACAAGATCCAGTGAAATCTGCATGCACACACGTTTGCATGTCTTAATTAAGCGGGCATATGTAAGCAAAAACATTTAGCTAGCTAGTAGGCAAAAACAAAGAATTTGTAGTACAAGAAAGTGTGGCTCACTGGAAGTTGTAAGGAAGTAGTATATCTTCATTGTATTTGAGGCACTTCAAGAACTCTAGCATGCTGTCCTCTACCTGCTTTTCATGATGCTTGTTTATTTCCCATGTGTATTCATTAACGGTGTTTGGGTCAATGAACCCAATACCATAGCGTCCACCTTTTCTCATTTCATACATCTTCATCCTGCATAATACCACAGAAAAGAATATAGTGAGGATAATTACAGGTAATGATTGATCAAAAGGATCACTACAGCTAGCTTGAGACTTAAATTACAAAAAGAAATCACTTACAGACAATAGCAACTGACGATAGATTTGTCGAGTGCGTCTTGATTGTATAACTGAAACAGTTCAGAATACTCAACGGTCACAGGTTTCTCATGGTAGTAATGATCCTTCTTGACTTGCACCATGAGGGACTCTCGATCGGATCTCTTGGTAATGTCCATGTACCATTGATGCAATTCATACATTCTCGTTGGGAGCTTCTTGACCTCTTCTGGCTTGACCAAAGGTTGGCCCCGGGCATATTTCCGTTTTATTTCCTCCTCTGTAAGCACAGGCATGTCCTCGATCTCGAGGAGTTGTCCAACAGTGATGTTGAGAGTTTCAGTCTACATTATATGCTCCTAGGTTATTACCACATCGCCCACCTCGGGAACGTAAACTGTTTGCCCACAATAATATTGGGCGCGCGTACTGTCACGTGTTGTTGGCGGCACAACAAACGGGGGGATCGATTGCGCCGCCTGTTCTCCCAGCTGGGCAACGGTTTTCCCGCATTTTTTGACAGCTGCTTGTTGTTTGCTCGAGCTCGAGCTCGCCTCCTTCTGTAGACGTTGTCGATGTAACTTCCTGATGTGGCGCTCATAGTCTGTGTCAACAGGCTTAGGAGCTGGTGGTTGAGCCATATGAATGAAGTGGTCAACTACTTCCATATGCACTTTCTCCCTTGGCGGCGGTGGCGGTTTCGGTCCAAAATGGGCGTCGACTTCTACCCGCACTATGGCATTGGTTTGCTCCTCGGTCCTGTCGTAAGCCCTCTCAGGAAGAGGAGTAGTGAGGTTTGGACCATATTTATATCGCTTGCCTCCACCTGTACTTCCTGTACTATGACCTCGACTCGTACCGCTACGCACCATAGCTGCGGGGTGTCTCTTCTGCGTTTGCTGAGGCGGCGGAGACGGCTGACGGGGCTGAGTTGGACGAGGAGGAGTGGCCTGAAGCTGTGCCGGACTTGGAGGAGGAGTGGCCTGAGGTTGTGCCGGACTTGGAGGAGGAGGAGTGGCCTCATGCGTTGGTGGACTTGGAGGAGCAGGAGTCTGCTGACTCGGTGGCGGACTTCGACGAGGAGTCGGGTGACGCGGTGTCGGTGGCCTTCGAAAGATGATGCAATCCTTTCTCCATAGGATGATACGATGTTTGGCATCTCCGAGTGTGTGCTCCTCGTCACCTCCAGGAATGTCAAGCTCTAGCCCCGAATATTGGTCCACCACCTCATCAACCACGACACGAGCATAGCCTGCTGGAATCGGGTTGCAATGAAAGGTTGCATTGGGGGAATTTGTATAAGCAACGCCGTCCGCCACCTTCAAGGATATGTTCTTAATTTTGAAGTGTAGCTCGCAGTTAGTGTTCTCCGCAATGTCATCCACGGGGTATCTATCCAGCATTGCGTCAAACGGGGCGGAACCCACGCTGCTTCTCGGCATGGATGGGGCGGTGGTATCCAATGCTGGATCATCCGCTAGCTGCTGCAGCTGCTGAGGCCCCCTTTGCTGGCTAAGTGAGTCGATCTGCTCCTGCTGCCGCTGGAATTTGACTACCAAGTCCGCGTGCGCTGATTCTAGGCCTTGAAGGCGTTCATAGTCTAGCTTCCTCTTCTCCTCCTCCATCTTCCTCTGCTTCTCCTCCGCAATCTTCCTTCTCGCACGGGTTCTGTAGTCGGCGTTCCAGTCCGAAAACCCCTCATACCACGGAATAGCGCCCTTGCCTCGTGTTCTTCCCGGGTGTTCAGGATTTCCCAGGGCACGCGTAAGCTCGTCGTTCTCTCTGTTGGGCTGGAACACCCCCGTTCGAGCCTCTTCTATTGCAACAAGTATATTATCGCCGGCTCCGTTCAGACATGCCTTCGTTGAAACTTTGCCTGTCTTCGAGTCCAACTCCCCCCCATGCGCATAGAACCAAGTCCTGCACCTGGGGGGCCAGCTCTTAGTAACCGGAGTGACACCTGCATCCTCCATCTCTTTCTCAGACTTATCCCACTTAGGCATTGCCACCGCGTAGCCACCTGGCCCCAGCTTATGGAACTTATCCCTTTTTTCGGCATTCTTCTTGTTTATTCTTGACCGTTCCTTAGCTAATTCTGAATCCTTGAATTTCACGAAATCGTCCCAATGAGCACTTTGATTCTCTAGTGTTCCCTCGAATACTGGAGTCTTCCTTCCTCCCTTGACGTACTTGTCCCATTCACGATTCTTGTGGTTCTTGAATGCAACCGTCATCTTCCTAAGAGCAGCGTCCTTGACTTTCTGCACATCTGCTTGTGTGAAATGATCTGGTAGGGTGAAATGTTCCATGAGAGTATCCCAAAGCAGACTTTTTTGTCTGTCGTCGACAAAAGTAAGATCTGGACGTGGCTTTGCTGGCTCTCTCCATTCTTGAAGGGAGATCGGGAGTTGGTCCTTCACAAGAACTCCGCACTGACGAACGAACTTGTCCGCAATCTTCTTAGGCGCTAATGGTTCGCCATTAGGTTTGATTGCCTCGATATTATACTTTACGCCCTCCTTCAACTTTTTGTTCGGTATGCAAGACTGCAAAGGCTTCACGACGCCAATGCCAGCCAAACATCATCTGGGTCCCGACGACAATGGTAAAGAGTTCGATCAAAATGTATACCGCTCCATGATTGGTTCCTTACTTTATCTATGTGCATCTAGGCCAGATATTATGCTTAGTGTTTGCATGTGTGCTCGATTCCAAGCGGCACCAAAGGAGTCGCATCACTTAGCTGTGAAGCGAATTCTTCGATATTTGGCTCACACCCCGACTCTAGGATTATGGTATCCAAAGGGCTCAGAGTTTGATCTGGTTGGATTCTCGGATGCTGATTATGCTGGTGACAAGTTGGATCGCAAGTCCACATCAGGCACATGTCATTTTCTGGGACGATCACTTGTATGTTGGTCTTCAAAGAAGCAGAACTGTGTATCTCTCTCCACTGCTGAATCTGAATACATTGCTGCTGGATCTTGCTGCGCTCAGCTTCTGTGGATGAAGCAAACACTCAAGGACTATGGCATTCATCTGAAGCAAGTGCCACTCTACTGCGACAATGAAAGCGCCATCAAGATTGCCAACAACCCAGTTCAGCACTCGAAGACAAAGCACATTGAAATTCGTCATCACTTTCTCAGAGATCATGTTGTGAAGGAAGATATTGATATCATACATGTCAACACTGAAGAACAATTGGCAGATATCTTTACCAAGCCCTTGGATGAGAAGAGATTTTGCAAGTTACGGTGTGAGCTAAATATCTTGGAATCCTCAAATGTCCTGTGATCAGGCACACATCCTAACACTTATGCATATTGATGACTTAGATGTGCAACACACGAAGTAAAGTATATCTTCAATCAATGAAGACATACATTCTAAGTGTGAATACGTTAATGTGGAATTTGACTTCGGAGCACCACGATAATTGTGCGCCGTGTCTGGGTCTAATACTTCCTATACGGTGGGTAACGCCACCACCAAAGGTTCTGTTTGAAGTGTTTCACTCATGGTGTTACATTTGCTATGTCTTCACATTTGGTTTGGCTTCAATCTCAACATGTCTTCATGATTATCTTCACTATGTTGAATATATATATACTAGTGTTCTGTCCTCTACAGCATTCACTTATAGCTATGTCTTCTTGTTGAATCTTTTGAACTAAGTGAATGTGATCGGACCCTAACCTCTCTATGCTTTCTATCTCAAACACTATCTCTCCAAATCATATGCATTCTATTGAAACTGTTGAATGTCTGCGTCCTTGTCAGCAGAAGATATAGAGACAAACATTAAGTCCGTTTTCAATGCTCATTCCTTCACCTGAAACCCGAAGAAGTGGGAACGGCCACCCGACAATCTATGCGTGCGTGGGACGTGGAACAACCTCCGACATGCTCCATGATGGCCACGTGTTCCTCAGATGTGAATCACCAGGGGCACCTGTGTAATAACACTGAGACGCCCCTGTCCCTATAAATACACGCCTCACCGCATTCATTATCTCTTCTTCCACTCTCGCACGAACCCTAGCGCCACCGCTAGCCCTCGACGACGCCGGCGATGAAGCGCTTCGCTGCCGCAACCTCTCCGACGCCGTCTTCACGCCGACCGCGGACATCGTCTTCTCCGCCGTCGCCGTAGGTGTCCTCCGTCGCCAAGTTAGGGCACGGACGATCGAACTGCTCGGCCTCCTCTTTCACTCCGTCTAGCAGTTCTTCGTGTGGTAAATAAAACTTCCTTTTTACAGCCCCTTTGATCCTATAGCTTCGTCACTTTCTACCACAAGCATTTCTGTTCACACAAGTTGGATCTCTTACATACTGCATCTCATAATATGCCTAGTATAATCACTTATGCTTCACAAAGTAGTTAGATTCCTCACTTGTACTGATCTCTGGATTCGTACAAATCTGGAACCAACTCCTTATCTATGAGTGAATGTCTTCGCACGATGGGGTCAATGTCTTCTAAACTGATTTATCTTCAAAATCTTCTGAGAATGCATATGACCTCTTCCCCTTCCCTCGCACCTTAATGCTTTCACAGGTACATGTCCGTGGGAGAATCCCTTGGTTCTCATAGTCTGCATTCATTTGCAGAATTCTTACAGCATCATATAAATTCTCCCGAAGCCAGTTCCTGTTTGTCCAGCAAGCGAAAACCTTTGAAGCCTTTGAACGTATTGAAGCCTTTCAGTTTAAAATTCATGGCTTCAGAGAAATCTGCAAGGAAGGGAGGCAGACAGCGTCGTGGCGGAACATCAAGAGATCTGCCTGATGACCTCTCAAAACTTTACAAGACAGATCCTGAAGAGGATTATAATCAGCGCAAGACCCGAATCCAGTGGATTCGAAGATATTGGCCAGAATAATGGTTCAAATACCGGTTTGTGACCCAAGAATATGCTGAGAAAAAAGCCATCAAGCGACCGTGGGGAGACATCCTATACAAGAATCTTCAACCCAGGTCCAGAGAAGAAGCCATTGAACAAGGCTTCTATCCCTGCATGGTCCGTGGGCCACAGCCTGCAGATGCACACCCATCGTCACTACTATGGTGCCGTGACGACAATCTGTTCAAGCGCATCTTCCAGTTTGCCAAGAACTCAGCGAAGCAGAACAAGAAGTCTTTGGGATTAGACTTCAACCCTGGTCCCTCTGCTCCCCATGCCGATGGAACTCGCGAAGCTGAACCCAATCTTCTTGGGCCCTTCTACAACCTTGAAGGTCTCATCACCCATATCGTGGTTCAAGGGACTGCCGTGAATGAGCCTGCAGATGACCATGACTCAGATGAAGCGCATGCAGCGCCAAAGCCAAAGAAACTGAAGCAGCCAAAAGCTTCAAAGCCTGCCTCTGCACCAAAAATCTCACGGGCGAAGCCACTGGACACCGCACCTCCTGAAGACAGTGTGCAGTCTGAAGAGTTTTCACGCATCTCCAAGCCCCAGAAGGTCAAGATGCCTCTGCCACACACCGGCCAAGAACTGACAGCTGCTGCTATTCTGCGCAACGATGCCATTGATCTGTCCAGTGATGAAGATCTTGCAGATGACGCTCTTGAGCAGTTGATCAAGAGCAAAGAAGAAGCAGAAATCTTCAACAATTTGCCTCTCTTTGACATGGCAATCATCCACGACTTCATTGATGAGTGGTTTGAAACGCCCAACCTCAGCTTCGAAGACCTGCAACTTCCCATTGGTCTTAGTGTCGCCTTCCATGGCGCCATTGCTTCAGAGCTAGCTCTAGCTGAGCGCATCGTCGAACTGAAGCAAAAGATAGACTATGAAAAAGCTCAGTTCAAGAAGCATATGGCCAAGCTCAGCGTCCAAGAGGTCAAGAACTTCAAGCTCATGCTGCACGAGCTTAAAGAAGCTTTTCTCAAGAAGCATGAAGAAGCTCAAGGTTCTCGTGAGCGCATGAAGAGCCTGCCTGACAAGTGTGTGCAAGCCTACAATGAGGCTGAGAAGCGCAAGGCCCTTCGGCGTCCTGGCATCGACCCGAGGATGGCTGCAAAGAAGAAGAAGAAGCCCGCTATGGCCGAACCCGATGCACCAAGGTAGGAAGAAGATCCCATTGTCTTCCCAACTAGCATGACTGGCTCAAAGCCAAAGGCCCGGTCAATCGCTTCAGAGCTGAAGAAGACGAGGACTGCTGAGGCTGAAGCCATAAAGAGGAAACATCCTGAAGCCTCTGCTACTGCTCCCTCCAAGAAGAAGCGGAAGACCAAGAAGGAACGGGCTGCTCCCACAGAGCCCTTGATTGTTGAACCCATCTCCATGGTTCGCCCTGACGCTGAACCTCAAGAACGTCAACTAACTGTCCATGAGCCTGCTTTCACAGAGGCTCATGAAGCTGAAGACTTTCCAGCAGCTGATCCCATCGCTGCTGAAGACATTGGTCACCATGACCATGTTGAAGATGATGTAGTTCTTCCTTAGCTCGAGCACCAACAGGTATCATCGCCTGTGCTAACGCACAACGAACTCATCAGCATTGGTCGTCCTCTGACGCCAATTGCTCAGGATGCATCATGGGCTGATCGCCCACAAGCACAAGAGGAAGAAGACATTGAGGCCCAGCCAACTCCATCTCCAGAGGCGTCGCCAGCGTTACGCAGGCTTCGCAAAGGACCAAGGCCTCCAGTCTCTGAGTCTGAAGCTAAAGCTGCTGAAGACATTCCGGTTGCATCAGCCGATGAAGAAGAAACCCCAAAAGCTGCTACTCCCCCGTCCCACCAAGAAGTTGTTCTCGAGGAGAACGTGACTGTGACCGACCCTCCAGCTCGTCAAGTGGAGGTTGAGAATATTGAGGCTGCCACCACCAATTCTAGCATGAATAATAAACATTTATCATGATATAAGGAAATAAATAATAACTTTATTATTGCCTCTAGGGCATATTTCCTTCAGCCCTAGGTTGGGCATGCCCCAGGTCCCCCCCCCCACCACCATGCAAAATTTGAACAAACTCGGATACCGAACTCATATTGCGTCACGTCCGGCCAGTGTTTAGCGTTTTTCCAACGGAAAAACCAGGAAAATACATCAAATGTCGGAGTCGAACGAAACGTGTCATGCATGCTGGGCATGGTGATGCCAATGTGTGGGAAAAAATTGGGTGCATTTGGAGGAGGTGAAAAAAGTGGTTCGAAACATGCCCTTCCGGCCTACCCGAACGTACTAGATTGTAGACGGTGTGTCTGGTTACAACCATGAAACCACTGAAAAAGTTCCATGTGCTCATGATTTTTTTCTAAGAAAATCACAAATTTGAAATAAAATCGCAGACTAAAAAAATCATGAATTTGAAAAAAGGTCATGAGTTTGGGAAAAATTGATTAAAAAACAAATCATAAATTTTAAAAAGGTCTGTGAATTAAGAAAAGAAAACAAAATAGAAAGTAATAAGGAAAAATGAAAAAAAACACAGAACAAGGGCTAAACTGAAGAAAATCAGGTGTTTTTTATTAGCGTTATATTTCGATAAGAAGTAGGAAAGAAGTTCTATGGTAAAACAGTTAAAGTATCCCAGTGGTTAGCGGCCACACTACTATATGTAGACAGTCTGGGTTTGAATCCCACAAAGCACAGCTTCTAATTTTTTTAGTTTATTGCTGAAAAGAAAGAGAAAAACGTAAATGGCCCATGACCGCCTAATGAGCAACTAACAATGTATTGACGCCTAGGCTAAGGTACGGCCATATATATCCGGCGGTGTACAATACGTCAAAGGTCCATATTGCCCTTTATACATTTTGTGAGGGGGGGGGGGTGCGGAAGCGCTTCTCACCATCAGATCTGTATTAGAAACTAACTTTCTACATTTCTGATTTTCTAAAAGAATATTAAGATTACATTTTTTACATTTCGAAGATTGCACAAATTAAATGCAGCCCTCCAGAACTGATGAAACTAGTGCCAACTATTAAAAAAAAAAGACTGAAGGCTATTATCATTTGAGCTCTTTAGTTTAGGGTGCCAGAAGATGCACCCTGAAGAGGCAGATTCCATCCATGTGGTGTTCTCAGGGTTTTGACGATTGCCTAGCACGACGCGTCATGTCCGTGTTGCTTTAAAATCCGGTAATAAGTTGCTGGTGACATAACCTTGAACAAGATGTTTTAGCTTTTTTGAGAGTGTCACCCTGGAGAGCAGGTAGTTTCCTTAGCATGTATCCTACGTTTTTTATTTTGAGCCCTGTAAGACATTGTGATCGTGGTTTCTTCCTATAGAATGGAACCGGGGGTGAGCCCCTTTTCATAAATTTTAATTTTTAATTTTGACTAGCATGTCCCTAATAAACCTGCAACTCATATTAGAAAAATCCATTTTATTTGTATTTCATCGGTATGGTGGTCATTTTTGTTGGGTCATACTCCCTCCGTCACAGAATATAAGAGCATTTTTTACACTACACGAGTGTCAATGATGCTCTTATATTATGAGATGGAGGGAGTAGTTTACAAATAGGTTTGCACCCCGCTTTGCAAATAAAGACACAGGTCCGGACAATAGAAAGAGTTGACAAAAATCCTCTTTTGAAGCAGATAAAATAACATCAAACAAACAAAGAGGGCAACACAAAGCAGGGCACAACGAGTGCATTACAGGACGCCACCATCTTGCCGCCAAGCAAGAACATAGGTATAATTGAACCAAAGCAACAATCATCTGCGGAGGTTGACAAGGAGCGACCCCTCATATCCTGGAGAAACCGCCGGACATCGCCGCAATGTCCTCAGCACACTAGTGTCTGCCTCTCGCACTGGACCTTGGACTTGGAGTACCAATCCTGCTGGCACATAGAGAGGACCAAGAATATTGACATCGAGGTCACATGCAAAGGATAGGAGATAGACAAACCACCCAACGTCGGTAACGCAGAAGCTTCAAGCAATGATCCAAGCATGCCCGGAGACGCCACCATGCCTGACCATAAGGTGCATGAGCTCCCCGACAATGCCATACAAATCCATCTTCGAAGAATGTCATAACCTCCTCACCTGGTTCAAAAGGCGTCGCACCATCAAAAGATGGATATGTTCCTCCCAAGAATAGGAATGGATGCCGCGGAAAGATGGCCACATAAAGAAGGTCAACACACACATGACGAGCCAACATTGGCCTCCTCCTGCAATCAATTCTGCTTCCCATGGCCAACCAACAGAGGAGGAAAGGTTAAGCTAGGACGAAGAAGGGCACTACTGCCACCACAAACTGCAACCCCACAATGCCCACCAACCATACAGCTCCCAAGGGGTGCTTTCAAGAAGGATATAACGAAGTTAGGGTTCTCATCCTGGAGAACTAGGGGAAGGGGCAGTGGGACGACTTCCCGACTGCCTACTACAACAAATTATGCCTGACTCCGGCGATGGAGGGGCGATGACGGCGGCGCGCCTTCGGCTCGCTTCAGTGCTGGTAGTCGTCGCTAGGTGGTCTATAGATCTGGATGTAATTATTATTATTTCTGGTATTCGTTGTACTGCCATGATTGAAGATGAATAGATCGGAAATTTTCTCGCAAAAAAAAAAAGATAACAACACATTCTTCTTTGCAGCGACTTGCCGACGATGAAGGAAAAAAGGATGCTAGAATGGTGGTGAAAGAGATAATACATTGGACCTTGGTGTTGTTTTTGGTTTTTGCATGTGGGATTTCTTTCTTTTCCATTGTATGTACAGTTCTCTTTTTTTACTTAATTAATAATACAATTTTTTAGGCAAACTCACAAAGTGTTTATTCAACCGTCACACAGTTTACAGGGACGAAGAAAAGGTCTGCCGGATGACCCAACCAAACATGGCGGCCGGTCCCAGTGATAATGTATGCTTTGCTAGCTTGCTTGTCTGCCATGTTCTAAACTCATGTAAGAAAATACAAGAAATAGAAGCTCTAGATGACTTAATTAATAATACAAATAACATGTGTTCGGGTGTTTAAAAAAGCCCATCGCTAAAGCAAAAAAAAAACAAAACCATTCCCCTTCTTTTCTTCTTGGCCCAAGTCTATCTCAAATCACGAAAACATGCAAGTTCTCGGGACGCCGCAATCGCCGCCACCGGCCACAGCGGCCACCTCGGCCGTGCTCGGCGATGACGATCTCCTCTGTGAGATCCTCGTCCGTGTCGCCTTCCCCACCAGCCTCGTCCGCGCCGCTTTCGTCTGCAAGCGCTGGTTCCGCCTCTCCTCCGACAACGCCTTACTCCGCCGCTTCCGCGATCTCCACCCACCCAGCATCATCGGCTTTTACGTCGACACTAGGGGCACCAAGCCCCCGCGGTTCGTGCCGATGCCTCAGCCCCCTGAGCTCGCTGCCGTCGTCCGCCGCGCTAACTTCGATTTGGGCCGCGCTGACTTCGGTTTTGTCAGCGTGGATTGCCAGAATGGCCTCCTCCTCTTCACCTCCTACGTCCACCTCGAGCCCACCATAAGAACGGTCCGCTGCCCACTGTACCCTGCAAGATACATGACCATCCTCCCGCCAACTCCCGAAACCAAGGTCACAAACTACGAAGAAGAGATCCTCATAAACGGCGGCGATGTTATCTTGCAATTCTTCCTTTTGGGATTGGGCTCGAAAGGGCGGCAGACAATTGTGGATGTGTATGTGTTACAAGATGCTAATCAGGCCATCTACTCCTCGGTTGTAAGTGAAACCATTCTACCCACTGCTATTTTGCTACTACCCGGCCGGTGGTGTCTCTAGTTTGATTGGTGAAAGGAAGATCTATGATCTTGCCTCTGTGGCTATGGGCAAGATTGACACGTTATTCGTGCTAGATCTTGTGTCCTCCTCTTTATCATAACTTAACCTCCCAGAAGAGGTCTTGAGTGGAAGGCTGTCACTTGCAGATGATTCTGGGGTTCGTCTGATCAGTCTTAAGGACCTTCAAATCCGCATCTGGCTCCACAGAATGGATAGCAATGGCGTTGCCAACTGGTTCCTTTTGAATACCATTTGTCTGCGCGAGATATGTGCTAATCATATGATACCATTACCATGTCACGTGTTCGAGGATGTGGATGATTCTATTTTAGAGGTGCATGCAACTGGGTTCAATTCTGAGTTTGCTTTCATCCAGGTGGACAATGCCCTCTATTTTTTTGATATTAAACGCAAGGCAGCAAAGAAGGTTTATGAGCTCACACGAGAGGATAAATACTTGTATAGTGTCAGTACTTTTATGATGGTATGGCCACCTAAATTCCCTGTGATGAAGGACGAAGGATGTGATCTGCTGAAAGAATAACACTGCAATGTTTGCCTCTTTTTTAATCTATCTAGTTTACAATATGCGTGATGCATGGTACTATTTATCGTTTTGAAGATTAACAATATCTCTGAGTAACTGGCCTAAAAAAATCCCTGGGATGAAGGAGGGATGCGACCCAAAGGAATGATTTGTTAGTAATGTGGTCTACTTACTTATTTGAGTTTTGGCAATATTTTTATCCGGCTTACCATGTTTACCTTGTACTCATGCTTATTTCTCGATTGCATTTTTTTTGTTTAGGTCAACCCACCGGGATAATCATTGGCGATGGAACGCACATGCTGTTTTCTTCATTGCGCTTTATGCTAATTGCTGTAGCAACATTATTAATCTGATATCGGGACAATGAGTTTCCAATCGATATTACACATTTTATTTATGCTAATTTATTAGAAGAATGCAAATACCAATTCAGTTGGGAAGTTTTCTTATATATTGTTTCTCAAAAATTATTGCATTTATAAGTTTCTGCAGAGATACCACTGAAAGTAGTTTGCTAATCAAAAATATTTGGCTTGTCTATTGAAGCTATTGAGTGCTTCCCGCCAAAAAAAGAGAGAAGCTATTGAATGTTAAGCTAGCTAATTTCCCCTGTATTTTTATTAGGCAAGTGAAAGTGTTGAACTATGGTAGTAAATGTTGTAGGCCCATCACCAACAATGCAGCAGAAAACATAGTGTGAGGCTGCGATACGACCAAATCAGCATTGTCCAACACTGGAAGTTTGACACCTGAAAGTCCAATGCAGCTTGCATGTATGTGCTGATTTCTACAATATAATGGATGTACCCAGGATCCTAGGCTCTAGTGTGCTTGTCTAGATTCTCGATTCTAGATTTCTAAGAAACTATTGCCCACTACAGATTCAGTGAATCATTTGGTTATTTTGATTGTTTGAGTTGTGTTCAGGTTACTCCTTGATCTGGTGTCACGAACACTCAGATACTAGTTTTTACCTCAAAGCCCAGAGGTGTATGCTCAACTGGTGTGTGTGTGTCTTTGTGCATATTGGCAGCTATCCTGGAGTTCGAGAATGAACTCTTTTGGCTTCCTTCTGAATACCCTCGTCGGTGTGTGTCCAAATATATATGGTTAGCACTACAGGAAAATCCCGTTTTCCCGTGTGTTAGCCTATAAGCCGTGAGCTCTTTATCGGGTACTCGGCTTACGTTCCCTCTAATCCGAGTGCGGGATAAATAACACCCAGCACGCAAACAAAAAGCACTCAGCTTATAGTGTCTTGTAAGCCGAGTGCCTCGAAAAGCCCTCGGCTTACATAATGCACACGGTATTTATACAAAAAAGCACTCGGATTATAGCGCACACTCGGCAAACATATTTGCCACGTGTCTACAATGAATGTCATTGACGGCATCGTCACGGAGCAGCCTATAAACCATGCGCCCCGTCATGGCTCTCGGGTTATAACGTGTGCTTGCCTCAGCCCTGGGTTTACATATAAACTGTGCGGCTCACCTCGGCCCTCGATTTATATATAAACCATGTGGCATAAGAGGGCCCTTGGTTTACATGTAAACCGTGCGGCTCGCCTCGGCCCTCGGTTTACATGTAAACCATGTGCTCGCTGGCACTCGGCTTATATAGACGGACACGTGGCGTAGCCGTTAGTGTCCGGCTGCCGTTATATATAAATCGTGTGTTTATTGGCCCTCGGCTTATGTAGATGTACTCGGCTTATATATAAACCGAGTGTTTTCCCCGTGGCTCTCGGCTTACCCTTGACAAGCCGGTCCTTAGTAAGCCGTGTCATGTAAGCCATGAAAAACACTCGGCTTATATATAAACCGAGTGTTTTGGGCACTCGGCTTATAATTTTTTTCCTTTAGTGTAGGTTTAAGGGCGATCTGCATAATAAGCAACGTATGATCTACTTTTTGTGTCTACTTCTGGTAACTGGACTATGTATAGTAAGATCTGCTATATACTCTCTCCGTTCCATAGTAAGTGTCGTGGTTTTAGTTCAACGGAGAGAGTACTTTGAAGGCACACTTGACAGTCCCAAATGTTGCCATTGCTACATGTGACCCGATACTAGATTTATTCTCTTTGGGTAAAGGGCAATACCGGTGCGCAGGGGCGAGGATGACGACCAGGGCCCATAGGTAGTGAGTGACGACTAGTCAGTGGTCGATTGGGTGTGCGTGTGACAAGTGGGGCCTAGGCTGCCTGGGTATATGTGGGCGCTTGGCCTGAGATCAAGTCAGCCATTGAAATCAAATATTTCAAACTCTCACATTTCTTCCCTATTCTCCAGGTTCGCACCTACCGTCTCCTACGGTCCTACCTCCGATCTCAACCCCTCTCCTTTGATCTCCCTACTTTGGTTCGGATGAGTGATGGTCGTTACAAGTTGCTATCAGAGACTGGTTCCGGTCCACCATTGTGCCACAATCCTGCGATCTAGCCGTAACATCCACCGTGAAAGGTGTCGGGTTGCTCCGGCGATTCGGCCCAAAAATCCTAAGCCGGGTAGGTCAGATTTGGGGCGGCAGCGACGACGTCGTCTTCCACTCCACCTGCGCGGATCTAGTTCGTGCTCCAGGCTATGGAGGGAGTACAGGAAATGTTGGAGGAATTGCTGGCAAAATTCTCATCTCTGTTGATCGAGGTTCGGCAGTTGGGCACACTGGTTGCCGATTTCGGTGATGGATTGGATGCGGTCAAGTGCACGCTGGTCATGGAGGCGGCGGCGGCGCGGGCGCCTGCTTTTTCCTCGACTGTGTCCACCACGGCAGTGTTGGTCAACAGGGACCACCTCTTTTGCACCTACCACCCCGACCACCGCCCCCTTAAGCTCACCACGTGGAGCACCAAGGTCGCCAGGCCTGACCACCACGGTCACCCCCATGACAACTACCACCAGAAGCCATCGAAATATGATTTTCCTCGCTACGGCGGCGACATGACACACCTCTGGTACGGTCTCTGCCACATACTTCGAGCTCTATCAGCCGCCGCCAGAGCAATGGGTCACCATGACAGTGCTGTAAATGGAGGGCTACGCAACGCTTTGGTGTCAGGCATTCCAGCGAGTGCATGGGCTGAGTAACTAGCTCGCGTTCACGGAAGTAGTGGAGGCGAACTTTGGGCAGGATGAGTTTGATGCTCTGATGCACTTTCTGCATCATCTCAAGCAAACTTCTATGGTCGCGGAGTACCATCTCTCATTTGAGGCGATCATCTATCATCTGGTTGCGTTGGATCCATCCCTCAATAAAAATTCTTTGTCTCCTAATTTATCATTGCTCTCCGCGATGAGGTACGCATGGCGCACTCGCCCATGAGCGTCTCCAGATTAACGGCTCTCGCTCTGATTCAGGAGGAGGAATCCAAGCATAGCATGCCATGGGCTCGCCCACTAGTGTACGTGTAGCCTTATCTCTTGCCCTCAGTTATTCCAGTCTTTGTTCTTTTTTTTTTTGAAATGACCCACAGGTGCTACGCCTTTTCATTTAAGTAGGGGAAAACACAATATACAGAGAAACTAATTAAGCAGGGAAGTAAAGAAAAGAACAGGGTCCAGGAGTGCCACCAGCAGCCCGGCTGTACAACATCTAATTTTTTGGGTGCGACGAGATTTTATGTGAAGCCATAAAACCCTAACCCTCTAACCTTTTCTTTGAGAAAAAAACCGATCTAAAGCTGACCTGGAATAGTTTATGGAGGCATGGTGCCGAAGAACTGAGGCACTGACGGAGCCAGGGGCGAGGTGGGAGGTTGAGGAGGGCAGCAAGCGACGCGGGGACTGACCCGGAGCTGGCGGCGCCCGAAGCGGAAGCGGTCATGGCGCCGGCGGCAGCAGCCCTAGGGTTTAGGGTTTCGGTGGTGCAGCGGCGGCGGGTGGAGTAGAAGACCTAGGTTAGGCTCTATACCATACATGTAAAACATAGGTTCTGGGGGAACTGGCTCAACCCTCTATGGGGTGGCCTATAACATATATATAATGATGACATCCAAGTTCAATACCAATATGGTATGGTTTACACAGTAGGACTACAATACGAAGTCTAACAATAATCTACAAGGTACAAATAGTAATGGCGACGCAAGTCTTGCAAATTAACAAAAGGAAATCTAAACCAAAAATCCCTAACCCTAAACCCTAATAGTAAACAGTAAATTGGAAATGCCATTGATACAATTGCGATTATTTTTTTAAACGAAATGCGAACCCTAAAATCTACATGCGTGCTGTAAACAGTAAGCACTAAACCCTAAATCTTACATGCAGATGTATAAAATCATAATATAAGGATCTACAATCAAGAAAACGGAAAGTATTTGTTTTGCAGACGAAATAGAGGTGTTCTTGCTCTATTTTGCAGAGGAAACAAAGGTGTTCTCCCCTGCAGAATACAACAAGTATCTGTGCCGAGCAGCACTGTTTATACAGTAATGGCAGATGGTTCATGTACCGTGCTCTGGCTATGATCACAGTATTGCCCTTTTACTCAAAGACAATGAATCAAATCCCGGGAGATACCAAAGGGGAGCTTCCTCAAAACAGGCTTTCGCCTCGCTTTATTATATATAAAGCAACAACCGAATAAAGTACATGGCTGAACGATGCAAGATGGGGAGCTAATGGGGAAGCCTAAACAGTTTAACCCTCTTCCTCCAAGGGTAGCTCCTAATATGCATAAAAACAACAGTTTTGCTAAATCACATCTAGATGTGCCATAAGTATTGCACTTCTAAATCATATGTCATTGATCTTACATTGAGATTCGTGTGAATATTTTCTTTCTCTTTTTTCTTTTTTCTTTATGCTTGATTCACTCACTTAGATGTGCAATAACTAGAGCACATCTAGATGTGCCCTAGACACACCCCTACTTTCTTTTTGAGGGAATGCCATCATGGCTAATTTTATTAAAATTAAATCACGCTTACATCGGTGGCAAAATAAAAGGACTAGGTGGATCATCAGCCCACACACAACTATCTAGCCTACATTCATGTGCAAGTGTATGCGCTACCCCATTTGCTTCCCTTGGACAGTGCATAAATAAGATTCTGTCAAAAGAGCTCGCCTGAATACGAATGTCTTCGAATATTGGAGCAGCAACTGTTGCAGAGAAACCGCCTTCCAGAAGAGTATCAATAACTCCTGCACAATCAGACTGAATAACTAATTTCTGACAGCCTATTTGATTTGCAAGATGAATACCATCTAGAACTGCTTGAGCTTCAGCTGTTGCCGCGTCAAGCGCAAAAGGAATGAGCTTGGATCCTGCGCCTACAAATCTTCCTTTATCATCTCTGATTACCACACCTGTAGCTCCTGACCTCATATTAATATCGTAATTCGTATCAACATTTATAGAGACAAAACCCTCAGACGCCCGATGCCAAGTACTTGATCTTGGCTGAATCTCTTTCCCTTGTGCTTTCGAGAAACTAGATACCAAGACTTGAATTGACATTGCCGCTTGTGATAAAGATTGCACAGTTTCTGCATGGACTGTCTGTCTTCGTCTCCACCAAATATACCAAGCGGCCGTTATGATTGTTTCTCTCAAAAACTTTACTGATGCATCAACTGGGACCCTGAACTTTCCAGCCATCAGATAATCAAGCACTGCACTACCTGACCGATCTATCTGACATGCTTCAGTAACCACCTCTATCAGGCCAATTTTCTGCCAAATACCTTTTGCTTCCTCACACTGAAAAATAACATGTTTTATGTCTTCACAATATCTCTTACAGACCGGACACGTACTGTTATTCATTATGTGGCGGTTAACCAGAACATCATAACAGGGAAGAATCCCATGCAAACATTTCCAAGTAAAAAATTTCACTTTTGCTGGAACAGCGCACTTCCAAAGATCTCTCCAAATCGTGTTCAAACCTGAATATCCCGTTCCATCAGATCTTTGCAAGGAGACACCAAAAGTAGATTCCCACTCCATGTGGTAAGCAGAACGAACTGAAAATAAACCATTCTTACTGAATTTCCATGCCACAAAATCACCCATTCCATTCTGACTCAACGGAATTGCTAGGATTTGTCTTGCATCAATATCCCAAAAAATGGATCAAATTAAGTCAGCATCCCATACTCCTGAACTAGCAAATAGTGACCTTTGGGCGTCAAAATCCTCCCGTTATTACTATACGGTAGCCATGCATCCTCCCAAATATCAATTTGCTAACCATCTCTGACACGCCAGATCGCTCCCTTATTAAATGTATTGAGCCCTGACAATATACTCTGCCAAGTAAAAGATGAACCTGATTTAAGTTTAGCATTAAGTATCTTGCCATCAGGATAGTACTTACTTCTCAAAACTCTTGCGCATAAGCTGTCCGGAGCCTCAATTAATATCCATATTTGTTTAGCTAACATAGCTAAATTAAAATAGTGAGGATCTCTGAACCCCATTCCTCCTATCTCTTTTGGAACACAAAGCTTCCACCAGGCAAACCAGTGCATCTTCTTATTACTGATGTCATCGCCCCACCAACACTGCGCTATTGCATCCGTGATTCCTTTACATATATTTTTTGGAATACTGAATACATACATTGCATATGCCGGAAGAGCTTGGGCTACAGCTTTAAGCAGAACCTCTTTACCTCCAATGGATAATGTTTTCTCTTTCCAACCTTGAACTAGTTGACAAACTCTATCCACCAAATATTGAAATTTGTCACTCCTGTCTGTCCCAACTAACAAGGGTAGACCCAAGTATTTTTCTGACAATGCCTCACTAAAATATTAAGAGTTGTGCACACCTCAACCCTTTTACCAACAGAAGTATTTGGACTGAAATATATGCTGCATTTAGCTTCACTTACCATTTGACCGGACGCATTGCAATATGATTGCAGAATACCCTTTAATGTATTTGCATTAGCCACAACTGCTTTCATCAAAATTAAAGAATCGTCGGCAAATAGAAAGTGTGATACCGAGGGAGCATCACGACAGACCTTCACCCCTTCGATTGCTCCTCTTTCTTCAGCATCCGACAATAAGGCTGATAAACCATCTGCCACCAACAAAAATAAATATGGGCTAAGTGGATCACCCTGTCGGAGCCCTTGTGATGGGATAGATCTTTCTGTTATCTGCAAATTAAATCTCACTAAATATGTAACAGATTTAACACATGCCATCATTAGTTCTACCCATCTCACATCAAATCCCATTATCAACATAATTCCTTCAAGAAAGCACCATTCCACACGGTCATATGCTTTGTGCATATCCAATTTTACCGCACAAAGACCATGATTACCCTTCTTCCTTTTAATTCTATGAACACTCTCATAAGCAACCAAAACATTAGCAGTTATGAGTCTACCCGGGACAAAAGCACTCTGAGCCACTCCAATCACCTCGGGTAATATACCTTTCAGCCTTTTAGCCAACATTTTACTTATAACTTTGTAGACCACATTGCACAAAGATATTGGCCAAAACTGAGATAATTTCTCTGGTTTGTCCACCTTTGGAATTAACACTATTACCGTGTCGTTCCATCCTTCTAGTATAACTGCAGTATTAACCGCCTCCAATACCTCCTTCACCAAATCCTCTTCTAACATTACCCAGAAACGCTTATAAAAAGCTGCATGCAGTCCATCGGGACCCGGTGCCTTTAGATCACCTATATCAAAAAGAGCTTTTCTTACCTCCTCAGATATAAATGGTGCGAGAAGGTGATCGTTCATGGCCGGCGTCACTCGAGGTTTTATTTTATCTAGAACCTCCTCATTTGCTGCATTAGCCTTGGACGTAAACAAGCCCGAAAAATAATCATAAATCAGAATGGCTAAAGAATCACCTTCAACTATGTTACCATTATCATCAAGCAACATTTTAATTAGGTTTCTTTTCTTCCTTGCTGTAGCAAAATGATGAAAAAAATTGGTGTTCCTGTCACCATGTCTCAGCCAATTCGCCCGCCCCCTTTGCAACCAGAATATTTCTTCTTGCTCAAACAGATCCTCTTAACATCACCAAGATTTGTCTTTGTCTCTCCAAAGCTTCATCTGTCATAGGGCCCCTTCTTAACTCTTCTAATTCTCCTTTTAATTTTTCTATTCTTTTCCTGGGTTTTTTAAGGACCTTCCTATCCCACCTGTGCAGATCCCCATGAACCTGCTCGAGCGCTTGCATCATTGTTCTGCCAGAACACTTGGCCTTATTCCAAGCGCTATTCACAACCTCCTACACTGTCGGCTCTTGTAGCCATCATGCTTCAAAATGATTAGTAGCTTGTTTATTCTGTAATACATCTGCCTTAAAGTACTGTGTGTCCACAACAATTGGACGGTGATCTGATTTTGTCATACTCTCATTAACCAACGCAGCAAAAAGAAATAAATTTCTCCATTCTGACGAAGACACCGATCTGTCCAGCCTTTCCCTAATTTTGCCACGTCTCCATGTATACTTATCACCCACAAATTCCATATCACTTAGGCCGCAATGATCTAGACAGTCCTGGAAATCTTGCATAAATCTCATGGGCCTTGGATTGCCTCCTTCCTTCTCTGAATTTAATAGAATTTCATTAAAGTCTCCTAGCACAAGCCATGGAATTTTAACCAACTCATGTAAGTCACGTAAATTTGTCCATGTTCTCTCCTTCCAGTTCCAGTTCGGTTCACCATAAATCCCTACTTAATCGTATACAATAACCGCTCCATGTTTTTTATTTTAGGAAACAGTTACGTGCTTGTCAGTCGTGCATTTGCTGGTAAGGAAGGAAATTAGGAATAACTAGTACCCATGTTTTAAGGATCGTAGAAGGAAAATCGTGAATTAAGGAAGGAAATTGTAGAAAAAAGAAATCTGGATAATGGGAAATGCTTCAGCATTTTGGGGCCCCTTGGGCACCGGGGGCCCGGGGCGGGCGTCCCGTTTGCCCCCCTCAGGGCTGGGCCTGAGGGTGGCTAGTGATAGCCGCAACTAGCGAAGGGGGGACTCATGGTGAGCGTGAGTCTGAGGAGACTGGGAAGGGGGCAAAGGAGGTGGCCCGAGGAGGGGGGCCATGGTTGTGGTAGGAGGTGGGTTGTAGTGGGCAGAGAGGAGGCATGCGTGGGGTCACGGGCGGACAGCGTCGGCGGGAGCCACCGCGCCATATCATGAATCCATGGTTGGATGTAGGAGGTGGGGGGAGGAATGTGGAAAACACAGGCGTTTTGTGCAAAATCACAAACCGTAGTAGTGGGCATCTTTTTGTAAAAGTGCCACAGCTCGCGTCACATCGGTTAGATGTAAGTTGCACGGTCAAAATTGATGGATGGCAAACACACCATCATTACCAACTAAGAATTTTATAGGAGCATAGATTAATACATGGCCCATCTTACAATCTCGCAATGGTTCTTGGAGACCGCGTTACAATAGGTTGTTAATCTACAACCCGCTTCTCTTCTCTCTTCTCTTCTCTCTCATCCAACTAAACAGAAATATATTAGTCTAATTCTTACAGCATGCTGACTGTACCTTATTAACCTTGCTCTTATATCTGAAGTGCAGTAAAAAATTAGGGCATGGCCAATGCATAGCCCTATGGTGATGCCCTACAGGCCATGTACGATCGTGTCAGGAAAAGTAGGTTCGGATGGGAAAGCGGGATCCTCGGTAGGAGGCGGGTGCTTGAGGAGAAAAAGTATGGTCCGATGCATATAGCTAAATACTTTAAAGTGGAGAGTAGAGATGCATGTGTAGTGAGAGTCTACTTTCTATTCTTTGATAGCGTTGGCCAAAAAAAATCAATATAGATGCCTCACACTACTTTTGTGTTATGGGACATCTGTATCCATATGCCCCATTGTACATGCCCTTATGAGATCTTCGGGTCCCTACCTTGGTAAGAAAATACAAACATTGTTAATGAGATGAAAGTCCTTTAATTTAAGGATTTGTCCACGGCTCAGTTCGACCAGGACTTTGTGAAATCTCAGCCAGCTGAGGTCAACGTACAATCCTTTGGCTTTGGATTTTGTATATTAGGCATCTTAGGATTTTGCTATGTAGTACTGATCTTTCCTGATTCGTGACCATTACATGGGCCTGCGAATCGGTCCATTTTTTGAAGGAAATATGCCCTAGAGGCAATAATAAAGTTATTATTTATTTCCTTATATCATGATAATGTTTATTATTCATGCTAGAATTGTATTAACCGGAAACATAATACTTGTGTGAATACATAGACAAACTAAACATCACTAGTATGCCTCTACTTGACTAGCTCGTGAATCGAAGATGGTCATGTTTCCTAACCATAGACATGTGTTGTCATTTGATTAACGGGATCACATCATTAGGAGAATGATGTGATTGACATGACCCATTCCATTAGCTTAGCACCCGATCGTTTAGTATGGTGCTATTGCTTTCTTCATGACTTATACATGTTCCTATGACTATGAGTATGCAACTCCCGTTTGCCGGAGGAACACTTTGTGTGCTACCAAACGTCACAACGTAACTGGGTGATTATAAAGGAGCTCTACAGGTGTCTCCAAAGGTACATGTTGGGTTGGCGTATTTTGAGATTAGGATTTGTCACTCCGATTGTCGGAGAGGTATCTCTGGGCCCTCTCGGTAATGCACATCACATAAGCCTTGCAAACATTGCAACTAATGAGTTAGTTGCGAGATGATGTATTACGGAACGAGTAAAGAGACTTGCCGGTAACGAGATTGAACTAGGTATTAAGATACCGACGATCGAATCTCGGGCAAGTAACATACCGATGACAAAGGGAACAACGTATGTTGTTATGCGGTCTGACCGATAAAGATCTTCGTAGAATATGTAGGAGCCAATATGAGCATCCAGGTTCCGCTATTGGTTATTGATCGGAGACGTGTCACGGTCATGTCTACATTGTTCTCGAACCCGTAGAGTCCGCACGCTTAACGTTACGATGACAGTTTCATTATGAGTTTATATATTTTGATGTACCGAAGTTTGTTCGGAGTCCTGGATGTGATCATGGACATGACGAGGAGTCTCGAAATGGTCGAGACATAAAGATTGATATATTGGACGGCTATATTCGGACACCGGAAGTGTTCCGGAGAAGTTTCGGATAAAACCGGAGTATGGGGGGGTTACCGGAACCCCCCGGGGGTTAATGGGCCTAATGGGCCCAAAGTGGAGCAGAGGAGGGGCGGCCAGGGCAGGCCGCGCGCCCCCTCCCCCTCTAGTCTGAATTGGACAAGGAGGGGGGGCGGCGCCCCCCCCCTTTCCTTCCTCTCCTCTCTGTCTTCCTTCCCCCTCCCCTAGTTGGACAAGGAAAAGGAGGGAGTCCTACTCCCGGTAGGAGTAGGACTCCTCCCTGGCGCGCCTCCTCCTGGCCAGCCGCCCCTCCCCCTTGCTCCTTTATATACGGGGGCAAGGGGGCACCTCTAGACACACAAGTTGATCTTCATGATCGTTCTCTTAGCCGTGTGCGGTGCCCCCCTCCACCATACTCCTCGATAATATTGTAGTGGTGCTTAGGCGAAGCCCTGCGACGGTAGAACATCAAGATCGTCACCACGCCGTTGTGCTGCCGGAACTCTTCCCTGACACTTTGCTGGATCGGAGTCCGTGGATCGTCATCGAGCTGAACGTGTGCTAGAACCTCGGAGGTGCCGTAGTTTCGGTGCATGATCGGTCGGGCCATGAAGACGTACGACTACATCAACCGTGTTGTTATAACGCTTCCGCTTTTGGTCTCCGAGAGTACGTGGACAACACTCTCCCCTCTCATTGCTATGCATCACCATGATCTTGCGTGTGCGTAGGAATTTTTTTGAAATTACTACATTCCCCAACAGTGGCATCCGAGCCTAGATTTTATGTGTTGATGTTATTTGCACGAGTAGAACACAAGTGAGTTGTGGGCGATATAAGTCATACTGCTTACCAGCATGTCATACTTTGGTTCGGCGGTATTGTTGGATGAAGCGGCCCGGACAGACATTATGCGTACGCTTACGCAAGACTAGTTCTACCGACGTGCTTTGCACACAGGTGGCTGGCGGGTGTCAGTTTCTCCAACTTTAGTTGAACCGAGTGTGGCTACGCCCGGTCCTTGTGAAGGTTAAAACAGCACCAACTTGACAAACTATTGTTGTGGTTTTGATGCGTAGGTAAGATTGGCTCTTGCTTAAGCCCGTAGCAGCCACGTAAAACTTGCAACAAACAAAGTAGAGGACGTCTAACTTGTTTTTGCAGGGCATGTTGTGATGTGATATGGTCAGGACATGATGCATAATTTTATTGTATGAGATGATCATGTTTTGTAACCGAGTTATCGGCAACTGGCAGGAGCCATATGGTTGTCGCTTTATTGTATGCAATGCAATCGCCCTGTAATTCTTTACTTTATCACTAAGCGGTAGCGATAGTCGTAGAAGCATAAGATTGGCGAGACGACAACGATGCTACGATGGAGATCAAGGTGTCGCGCCGGTGACGATGGTGATCATGACGATGCTTCGGAGATGGAGATCACAAGCATAAGATGATGATGGCCATATCATATCACTTATATTGATTGCATGTGATGTTTATCTTTTATGCATCTTATCTTGCTTTGATTGACAATAGCATTATAGGATGATCCCTCACTAAATTATCATAGTAAAAGTGTTCTCCCTGAGTATGCACCGTTGCGAAAGTTCTTCATGCTGAGACACCACGTGATGATCGGGTGTGATAGGCTCTACGTTCAAATACAACGGGTGCAAAACAGTTGCACACGCAGAATACTCAGGTTTAACTCGACGAGCCTAGCATATAACAGATATGGCCTCGGAACACGGAGACCGAAAGGTCGAGCGTGAATCATATAGTAGATATGATCAACATAGTGATGTTCACCATTGAAACTACTCCATCTCATGTGATGATCGGACATGGTTTAGTTGATTTGGATCACGTGATTACTTAGAGGATTAGAGGGATGTCTATCTAAGTGGGAGTTCTTTAGTAATATGATTAATTGAACTTAAATTTATCATGAACTTAGTACCTGATAGTACCTTGCTTGTTTATGTTTGATTGTAGATAGGTGGCCCATGCTGTTGTTCCGTTGAATTTTAATGCGTTCCTTGAGAAAGCAAAGTTGAAATATGATGGTAGCAATTACACGGACTGGGTCCGTAACTTGAGGATTATCCTCATTGCTGCACATAAGTTACGTCCTGGAAGCACCGCTAGGTGCCAGGCCTGCTACTGATGCAACTGACGACGTTAAGGACGTCTGGCAGAGCAAAGCTGATGACTACTCGATAGTTCAATGTGCCATGCTTTACGGCTTAGAATCGGGTCTTCAACAACGTTTTGAACGTTATGGAGCATATGAGATGTTCCAGGAGTTGAAGTTAATATTTCAAGCAAATGTCCGGATTGAGAGATATGAAGTCTCCAATAAGTTCTATAGCTGCAAGATGGAGGAGAACAGTTCTGTCAGTGATCATATACTCAAAATGTCTGAGTATAATAATCACTTGATTCAATTGGGATTTAATCTTCCAGATGATTGCGTCATTGACAGAGTTCTCCAATCACTTCCACCTAGCTACAAGAGCTTCGTGATGAACTATAATATGCAAGGGATGGATAATACAATTCCCGAGCTCTTCGCAATGCTGAAAGCTGCGGAGGTAGAAATCAAGAAGGAGCATCAAGTGTTGATGGTCAACAAGACCACTAGTTTCAAGAAAAAGGGCAAAGGGAAGAAGAAGGGGAACTTCAAGAAGAACAGCAAGCAAGTTGCTGCTCAGGAGAAGAAACCCAAATCTGGACCTATGCCTGAAACTGAGTGCTTCTATTGCAAGCAGACTGGTCACTGGAAGCGGAACTGCCCCAAGTATTTGGCGGATAAGAAGGATGGCAAGGTGAACAAAGGTATATGTGATATACATGTTATTGATGTGTACCTTACTAATGCTCGCAGTAGCACCTGGGTATTTGATACTGGTTCTGTTGCTAATATTTGCAACTCGAAACAGGGACTACGGATCAAGCGAAGATTGGTTAAGGACGAGGTGACGATGCGCGTGGGAAACGGTTCCAAAGTCGATGTGATTGCAGTCGGCACGCTACCTCTACATCTACCTTCGGGATTAGTATTAGACCTAAATAATTGTTATTTGGTGCCAGCGTTAAGCATGAACATTATATCTGGATCTTGTTTGATGCGAGACGGTTATTCATTTAAATCAGAGAATAATGGTTGTTCTATTTATATGAGTAATATCTTTTATGGTCATGCACCCTTGAAGAGTGGTCTATTCTTGTTGAATCTCGATAGTAGTAACACACATATTCATAATGTTGAAGCCAAAAGATGCAGAGTTGATAATGATAGTGCAACTTATTTGTGGCACTGCCGTTTGGGTCATATTGGTGTAAAGCGCATGAAGAAACTCCATACTGATGGACTTTTGGAACCACTTGATTATGAATCACTTGGTACTTGCGAACCGTGCCTTATGGGCAAGATGACCAAAACACCGTTCTCCGGTACTATGGAGAGAGCAACAGATTTGTTGGAAATCATACATACAGATTTATGTGGTCCGATGAATGTTGAGGCTCGTGGCGGATATCGTTATTTTCTCACCTTCACAGATGACTTAAGCAGATATGGGTATATCTACTTAATGAAACATAAGTCTGAAACATTTGAAAAGTTCAAAGAATTTCATCGTAACAAGAAAATAAAGTTTCTACGATCTGATCGTGGAGGAGAATATTTGAGTTACGAGTTTGGTGTACATTTGAAATAATGCGGAATAGTTTCGCAACTCACGCCACCCGGAACACCACAGCGTAATGGTGTGTCCGAACGTCGTAATCGTACTTTACTAGATATGGTGCGATCTATGATGTCTCTTACTGATTTACCGCTATCATTTTGGGGTTATGCTTTAGAGACGGCCGCATTCACGTTAAATAGGGCACCATCTAAATCCATTGAGACGACGCCTTATGAACTATGGTTTAGCAAGAAACCAAAGTTGTCATTTCTTAAAGTTTGGGGCTGCGATGCTTATGTGAAAAAGCTTCAACCTGATAAGCTCGAACCCAAATCGGAGAAATCTGTCTTCATAGGATATCCAAAAGAAACTATTGGATACACCTTCTATCACAGATCCGAAGGCAAGGCTTTTGTTGCTAAATTCGGAAACTTTCTAGAGAAGGAGTTTCTCTCGAAAGAAGTGAGTGGGAGGAAAGTAGAACTTGATGAGGTAACTGTACCTGCTCCCTTATTGGAAAGTAGTACATCACAGAAACCGGTTTCTGTGACACGTACACCAATTAGTGAGGAAGCTAATGACGATGATCATGAAACTTCAGAACAAGTCACTACTGAACCTCGTAGATCAACCAGAGTAAGATCCGCACCAGAGTGGTATGGTAATCCTGTTCTAGAAGTCATGCTACTAGATCATGATGAACCTACGAACTATGAAGAAGCGATGGTGAGCCCAGATTCCGCAAAATGGCTTGAAGCCATGTAATCTGAGATGGGATCCATGTATGAGAACAAAGTGTGGACTTTGGTTGACTTGCCCAATGATCGGCAAGCAATTGAGAATAAATGGATCTTCAAGAAGAAGACTGACGCTAACGGTAATATTACTGTCTACAAAGCTCGACTTGTCGCAAAAGGTTTTCGACAAGTTCAAGGGATTGACTACGATGAGACCTTCTCACCCGTAGCAATGCTTAAGTCTGTCCGAATCATGTTAGCAATTGCCGCATTTTATGATTATGAAATTTGGCAGATGGATGTCAAAACTGCATTCCTGAATGGATTTCTGGAAGAAGAGTTGTATATGATGCAGCCGGAAGGTTTTGTCGATCCAAAAGGAGCTAACAAAGTGTGCAAGCTCTAGCGATCCATTTATGGACTGGTGCAAGCCTCTCGGAGTTGGAATAAACGCTTTGATAGTGTGATCAAAGCATTTGGGTTTGTACAGACTTTTGGAGAAGCCTGTATTTACAAGAAAGTGAGTGGGAGCTCTATAGCATTCTGATATTATATGTGGATGATATATTACTAATCGGAAATGATACAGAATTTCTGGATAGCATAAAGGGATACTTGAATAAGAGTTTTTCAATGAAAGACCTCGGTGAAGCTGCTTACATATTGGGCATTAAGATCTATAGAGATAGATCAAAACGCTTAATTGGACTTTCACAAAGCACATACCTTGACAATGTTTTGAAGAAGTTCAAAATGGATCAAGCAAACAAAGGATTCTTGCCTGTGTTACAAGGTGTGAAATTGAGTAAGACTCAATGCCCGACCACTGCAGAAGATGTTCCCTATGCTTCAGCCATAGGCTCTATCATGTATGCAATGCTGTGTACCAGACCTGATGTGTGTCTTGCTATAAGTCTAGCAGAGAGGTACCAAAGTAATCCAGGAGTGGATCACTGGACAGCGGTCAAGAACATCCTGAAATACCTGAAAAGGACTAAGGATATGTTTCTCGTATATGGAGGTGACAAAGAGCTCATCGTAAATGGTTACGTTGATGCAAGCTTTGACACTGATCCGGACGATTCTAAATCACAAACCGGATACGTGTTTACATTAAACGGTGGAGCTGTCAGTTGGTGCAGTTCTAAACAAAGCGTTGTGGCGGGATCTACATGTGAAGCAGAGTACATAGCTGCTTCAGAAGCAGCAAACGAAGGAGTCTGGATGAAGGAGTTCATATCGATCTAGGTGTCATACCTAGTGCATCGGGTCCAATGAAAATCTTTTGTGACAATACTGGTGCAATTGCCTTGGCAAAGGAATCCAGATTTCACAAGAGAACCAAGCACATCAAGAGATGCTTCAATTCCATCCGGGATCTAGTCCAGGTGGGAGACATAGAGATTTGCAAGATACATACGGATCTGAATGTAGCAGACCCGTTGACTAAGCCTCTTCCACGAGCAAAACATGATCAGCACCAAAGCTCCATGGGTGTTAGAATCATTACTGTGTAATCTAGATTATTGACTCTAGTGCAAGTGGGAGACTGAAGGAAATATGCCCTAGAGGCAATAATAAAGTTATTGTTTATTTCCTTATATCATGATAAATGTTTATTATTCATTCTAGAATTGTATTAACCGGAAACATAATACTTGCGTGAATACATAGACAAACTAAACGTCACTAGTATGCCTCTACTTGACTAGCTCGTTAATTGAAGATGGTTATGTTTCCTAACCATAGACATGTGTTGTCATTTGATTAACGGGATCACATCATTAGGAGAATGATGTGATTGACATGACCCATTCCATTAGCTTAGCACCCGATCGTTTAGTATGTTGCTATTGCTTTCTTCATGACTTATACATGTTCCTATGACTATGAGATTATACAACTCCCGTTTGCCGGAGGAACACTTTGTGTGCTACCAAACGTCACAACGTAACTGGGTGATTATAAAGGAGCTCTACAGGTGTCTCCAAACGTACATGTTGGGTTGGCGTATTTCGAGATTAGGATTTGTCACTCCGATTGTCGGAGAGGTATCTCTGGGCCCTCTCGGTAATGCACATCACATAAGCCTTGCAAGCATTGCAACTAATGAGTTAGTTGCGAGATGGTGTATAACGGAACGAGTAAAGAGACTTGCCGATAACGAGATTGAACTAGGTATTAAGATACCGACGATCGAATCTCGGGCAAGTAACACACCGATGACAAAGGGAACAACGTATGTTGTTATGCGGTCTGACCGATAAAGATCTTCGTGGAATATGTAGGAGCCAATATGAGCATCCAGGTTCCGCTATTGGTTATTGACCGGAGACGTGTCTCGGTCATGTCTACATTGTTCTCGAACCCGTAGGGTCCGCACGCTTAACGTTATGAAGATAGTTTCATTATGAGTTTATATATTTTGATGTACCGAAGTTTTTTCGGAGTCCCGGATGTGATCACGGACATGACGAGGAGTCTCGAAATGGTCGAGACATAAAGATTGATATATTAGACGGCTATATTCGGACACCAGAAGTGTTCCGGAGAAGTTTCGGATAAAACCGGAGTACCGGGGGGTTACCGGAACCCCCCCGAGGGTTAATGGGCCTAATGGGCCCAAAGTGGAGCAGAGGAGGGGCGGCCAGGGCAGGCCGCGCGCCCCCTCCCCATCTAGTCCGAATTGGACAAGGAGGGGGGAGCGGCGCCCCCCCTTTCCTTCCTCTCCTCTCTCCCTTCCTTCCCCCTCTCCTAGTTGGACAAGGAAAAGGAGGGAGTCCTACTCCCGGTAGGAGTAGGACTCCTCCCTGGCGCGCCTCCTCCTGGCCGGCCGCCCCTCCCCCTTGCTCCTTTATATACGGGGGCAAGGGGGCACCTCTAGACACACAAGTTGATCTTCGTGCTCATTCTCTTAGCCGTGTGCGGTGGGCCCCTCCACCATACTCCTCGATAATATTGTAGCGGTGCTTAGGCGAAGCCCTGCGACGGTAGAACATCAAGATCGTCACCACGCTGTCGTGCTGCCGGAACTCTTCTCCAACACTTTGCTGGTTCGGAGTCCGGGGATCGTCATCGAGCTGAACGTGTGCTAGAACTCGGAGGTGCCGTAGTTTCGGTGCTTGATCGGTCGAGCCGTGAAGACGTACGACTACATCAACCGCGTTGTTATAACGCTTCCGCTTTCGGTCTACGAGGGTACGTGGACAACACTCTCCCCTCTCGTTGCTATGCATCACCATGATCTTGCGTGTGCGTAGGAATTTTTTTAAAATTACTACGTCCCCAACATTTTTTTCCTTCGCGTCACGTGTTATGTTCTTTTCTTTATGACACCTCTTGCTTTCCCCTATTATTCTCATCCTGTATTTATTTTAAATAGGTTTTAATTGCATAAAAATATATTTTATGACAAAGAAGTAAAATATCGAAAAAGATAAAAAAAAGAATGAAACATATAATTCCATTCCTGCTCTTCGTACCATCTCACTCTCCCTTTATTTTTCTTGTCATTCTTAAAAAAATCTATTGTTTTTTGTGTAACAAAAGTAAAACTAAAAATCAAAAAAAATATAAAATAAAGATAATTTAAGTGGGTGTGTGGGTCCCACGAACATGTAACTGTGGGCGGGCGACCAATGTGCAACGGGTTGTTGCATATAATGGGTGAGAATCAATGACGAGACTTGCACTTGCGTGCCTAGTGGCATACATGCAACTGCCCCCTCGCCTCTCCCCCGGAGATACTTGCAGCGGCAGTTACGATGAAGACATGCAGTTGCAGTCGAGGGCAACACTTGCACCTGCATGTCTAGTGGTAGACATGCAACTCCCTTAGACAAAAAGCGCCGCTAAGTTGCAGTCATATTGATGACATACAGTGTGAGTCGGGGATGACACTTGCAGTTGCATGTCTAGTGGCAGAAATGCAACTTCCCTCCTCACCCTCAGATAGAAAACGTCACTAAGTGGTAGTCACGGTGAACACATGGAGTTGTAGTCTTTTTTTTTGCAGGGACATGGAGTTGTAGTCAAAGGGCAAAATTTCTAGCTGTGTGCCTACTGGCAGACGTGTAACATCCCACTCTACCAACAAAAACACTGTTGAGTTGTAGTCGCACTGATCTCACGCAGTTGCAGTCGGGAGGGGGGGGTGGGTGGGAGCGGGGCGACAATTGCAGTTGTGTGCCTAGTGACAGACATGCAGCTATCACTCCCTCCAACAAAACACCACTAGAGTGCAATTGGGGACGGCACTTGTAGTTGCGTTCCTAATGATAGACATACAAGAAAAATGTTAAAAAAACAATAAAAATAGACAAACAAAAATAACAATATGAAAAATACAAATGCAAAATAAAATAAATGTCACAAAGAACACATAAAAATGTTTAAAAAATA
Source organism: Triticum urartu (assembly GCF_003073215.2). Classification (NCBI taxonomy): domain Eukaryota; kingdom Viridiplantae; phylum Streptophyta; class Magnoliopsida; order Poales; family Poaceae; genus Triticum; species Triticum urartu. The sequence continues at coordinate 670,144,418 of NC_053028.1, forward strand.
CTTACAATAAAATAAAAATAAACTAGAAAATGTTTTAAAAAGAAAAGAAAATGAAGCCGAAAAAACCAAGCCATAAAACATCAGGGGTGGACATGCAACTAGCTTACATCCCTCCCATTCAAGTTGCTTCAGTTGTAGGCAGGACGACACGCGTAGTTTCAACTATACTAGTGAACATGCAATGCCCCTCCAGGAGGCCCTTCTCTTGAGACCATCTTTGCATCTTCTTTAATGGGCCGAAATCGCTTGGTGCCACCACATACATACAGGGCTAATTCTCCAGCAGGTACATAGTTTCTCACCGCCAATTTTTCATTCGTTAGTCTATTAAGTGGAAGATGAAACTTTTAACAAATATAATGAATTCTTAAAAACAAATATAATGAGAAAAAGAAACTCTATGCACAATGACAAGAAAATAACGTGGCAACGCATGTTGTTTCTTCTAGTTTTTAATCAATTTTGCAACAAATTAACCACCAAACACAATGCTTATGATAATTTTTCCTGTTAGAACACGAGGTAGCTCTAGTTGGAGCATAGTAGGCAGTGGGATTAAGGGTTACCATTTTCAAATTATTCCTAGCGGCCTAGCTCATGTGGATTGAAACCTGAAATCTAAGGGGTGGCAATTAATGGCTGAGCGTTGTACGTGCTAATCATTCAAACTAACTTCTTCTGATGGGTGCTCGAAGCTGCAGTCTTGAATGGCCCGGAGTAGCTCAGGCTCGAGCAAAAAGTCCCTGAAGCCTAAGTTGTGGATTCCGTCGTAGCCCCTACGTGCATAGACCATTCGTCAGAAAGGGAACAAAAAGGGGCGGAAAGAAGAAAAAACCAAGGAAGTTGAATGAATAATTACTCGTTGGGGCTTGCATGCCCAGTGGCGAGCTTGGCAGCGGCATTAACGACCTTATCAGTCCTTTGGGTGCTCGAAGGCGCAGTCCTGGATGGCCTTGAGCACAATGTCCCTGAAGCCGGAGCCGTGGATTCCAATGTAGCCCCTGCATGCATAGGCCATCCATCAGAAAGGGAGCAAACAAAGGGACGGGAAGAAGAAAAACAGGAAGTTGTAGTGGAGCTAAGGCTCCATGGCACCTCTTATCCGACTTACACATCACAATCCGCATAGGCACATTTTTTTTGTTATCCAACATAAAACAACATATGAACTTCAAACTTTGCAGAGAAGCAAACATTCTTACTACAATGTGGAAAATTTATTTTGATTTTTTTCGTGAATCATAAATACTTAAGATAGCCTTTTTACTAAAAATATATCTCATTTTGTATATTTATGCCGGACCAAAAAAATCTAAAAGTATTTCACACATCGAAGTTTGAAAGTTTGGTTGACCTGCAAAGTTTAAAGTCTATATGTTATTTCATTTAAGAGAAACATAGAAGAGAAATTTTCATGTAGTAAGTTAGTTGACTAGCACAGATCTCAAAGTAATGTTGGATGGTAAGTAAGAATAAGGAGTGTCATAAAGCCCGAGCCAAAATAAAAAACAAGAGAGCTGAATTAATAATTACTTCTTGGGGCTGCATGCCCGGCGGCTGGCTTGGCGGCGGCCTTGTTGTCCTTCTCGTAGTCGACCAGCCTTGTGCGCGTAGGCCGTCCGTCAAAAAGGAACTGAAATAAATTAATGAAATGATGAACGTGATCAGCATCTCTGCTAGCATACATTTGATAGCTTCCAAACACGTTTTTAATCAATTGTGCAATATATTAACCACCACACACGTAGCCTATGATTTCTTTTTGCTATTAAAACAGAGGGTAGCTCTAGCTAGTTGGAGCATGGTAGACGGTGAAATTAAGGGTTGGCTTTTACAAATTATTCCTAGCTGTCTAGCTCATATGGGCTGAAACCTGAAAGCTTAAGAGGTGGCGATTAATGGATCCAAGGGCGAATAGCTAACCGTAATCGAACTAACTTGCCTTCGGGGGGCCGTTGCTCCAAGCGTTAGGCCTGGTCTCAAGGCCGCAGTCCTGGATGGCCCGCAGCAGCTCGGGCTTGAGCAAGAAATATGTGAAGCCGGATCTGTGGCTGCCGACGTTGCCCCTGCGCGCACAGGCCGTCCATCAGAATGGGAGCAAGCAAAGTGAAGGGAAGATGAAGAAAAAGAAGGAAGTTGAATGAATAATTACTTCCTGGCGGCTGCTTGCCCGGCGGCGTCGACAGCCTTGTCGTCGTCGAGCAGCTCCTGCTTGTACACGTCGTTCTCCTTGGCCTGTCCCATCCTGGCAACCAAGGAAAAGGCGGGTGTCAATTCGAGTGAGAAACTCTAGAAATCGCACGCAGGAAGTCAGACTCAGATGTCGTCTCGCGGAGATAGAAAAGATGCGGGGGCGGGCTGCAAAGAAAGAAGCGGCAGGACCGCGTGATCCGCCCAGATCGAGGCTCACCTGAATGAATTGTGTCGCTCCATAGGGTACGGCCAGATCCAGGCTCGACGAGGAGGAAATCGTTGAATTGGGGATGGAGAGGAGTGGATCGTGGGGGAGCAGAGAGAGGGATGGGAGCGGCGCTAGAAGGAATCGGGGCAGAAACGGCGCTAGAAGGAATCGGAGCAGAAAATTTAGGGTTTCGGAGGTTTTCTATGACGAGGTGGGTTAATCCGGTTTGGGCTAAGAAGGAAAAAAATCGTAGCGACAAGTAGCAATGCGAATCTTGGCGCAGCAAATTCCTCATTTCCTTTTTTTTACACATTATAGACGCAAGCGCTCATACATACGCGCATACACCCACCTCTATGAACGCATACACGCACACCGTACCCCTATGAGTCCTTGCCTGTTAGCAAATCTCGATTCCAAGCTTGGTGTGCTCGTTTGTGACGAAAACGTCATCGTGCCAACCATGGTAGCAGCACCGGTGTTAAATGATTGTCATAGTAGTTTGCTTGAAGTTTGGAAGGTTATAATTGAGCTTTGTATTAGAGAGTCGAATATAGTAGAGCTCATGAGCTGGTTGGATACGGATGTGCGAATTCCTCATATGTTTGGGCAGATGCACCCCCTTATTTTCTTATGAAAATTTTGGGCAATGATGTAACCATTATTTGGTGAAGCATGCCCCTTCCTTTAAAAAATAAGGCACCGAGGAAAGACGGCGGTGACACGGAAAGACGGACAGAGCCAACCGGCCAACTCCATTCCTGTTAGTTTTGCCTAAGTAGATTGATTTTTATCGACTGCTCTGGCGCCGAGACAAGGAGAACTCATTCCGGTGGCGTGCAGAGGACTTGCCCGATGTACAGAATCTGGCCTCGACCGGCTAGGGTGAGCAGCATGATTGTGTTTGCATCGAGGAGTTTGGCTGCGACCTACGGGCAAATGACCTCGACAAACGTTGTGATTAGGGGAAATTCGCGCCGGCCGCCAACAGTGTGGCTCCATCATTCGGTGGTGGTGGAACAACAGTGGCATTTTGGATCTAAACTGTAAAGAGAATGGCAACGGTGGCTGGTTTCACGGTAGGGAATTTGGTGGGTGGGGGATCGGTTGTGTCGAGATTCACACTCCTCGGTATCACTCAAAAAAGATTTGACAAGAATATGACTTTATTCTTGGACAATTCACATATCATTTACAATTAACTTAGAGAAATCAAATGATCTATTGAGATGAAAATAGCTGGTTAGTGCATCCGCTACTCTGTTTTCTTCTCGGTTTGTAAAATCCAAATTCAGGAGGTCAATTAAGCACGTCTATCGACCAAAACTATACGAACAGGTCGTACATGATTTCCTTCCGGCTGAGAAGGTCGTACGCGGGTTACCTACGATAAATAGGCTTGGATATTTGGTGCGAGCTAAAAACTCAGCCAAGGCTAAAAATTATCTGTGGTGTGCGTGTGGGGATGTGCGTCACTAGTGAGGCACTGAGGCCGCAGAAGAATGGCATTGGGAGGTAACCGCCCTAGGAAGAGGACTTCACAGGACGCTGACATGGACGATGATGATGATTTAGATGCTATCACTTCTAGTCTGTTGAAACCGACAGATGGGGACAATGCAGAAAAAGGGCGACAATAGTAGTTCGATTCTCCCGCGAGGAATAAGTTCTATTTATCCCTAGTTCCTGCCTCATGTCTGGGGAAGCATTACTAGAGAAAAACTTATACACATGATTTTACCAGCAGCGAGTTTAAAAATAAGGCGCTGCTGCATTGTAGTAGTAGCGCGCTCTGGCAGTACTCGCTGCTGAAATAGACGTAGCAGCAGCGCGCCTCCTCTAAGCCGCGCTACTGTTATAATTCCCACGACCCCGCCGTGACGCTAGTTCTAGCAGCAGCGCTTTTATTCAGACCGCGCTACTGCTAGGTAGTTTAATAGTAGCGCCTTTACCTTTAGAGCGCTACTGCTAAAACTAGCTATCTCCAACCCGCCCCCCACGCTCTCCTCTATTCGATCCACACTCACACTCAAACTCACTCCCCCCCCACCCCCCCCCCCCCCCCCCCCCCCCCCCCCCCCCCCCCCCCCCCCCCCCCCCCCCCCCCCCCCCCCCCCCCCCCCCCCCCCCCCCCCCCCCCCCCCCCCCCGTGTGCGCCGGTCCTCCCCCGCCGGCTGCCGTCGCCCCCGCCAGCCGCCGTCGCCTACCCCTCTTCCCTCTGTGCCGCCGTCAACTCATCCTCCTCGCTGGACTCGGTACCGCCCTCCTCCTCCGTCCTCCCTCGACTTGCCGCCAGCCGGCCCCTCCTCGCTCCGCCTTCCTCCTCCGTCCTACTCTCTTCTCCCTCCTCGAGTCGCCCCTCCTTCTTACTCCTCCCTGCTACATTTTGATTTAGTAGGTTAGTTCATATGCAACATTTTGATTTAGTTGATATGATTTAGTTGATTTAGTAGGCTAGTTGATTTAGTTGATTTAGAACATTTTGATTTAGTTGATTTAGTAGGCTAGTTGATTTAATGGATTTAGAACATTTCGATTTAGTTGATTTAGTAGGCTAGTTGATTTAGTAGGTTTAGTCGGCTAGTTGATTTAGTTGATTTAGAACATTTTGATTTAGTTGATTTACTATGCTAGTGGATTTAGTAGGCTACTTGATTTAGTTGATTTAGTATGCACCATTTGATTGTTATTTTTTCTGTATATGGATAGATAGATGCTTTTGTTTTTTTGTAATAAGTTATATTTTGGCAAAATGTAGGTGCCAATTTAGTTAAATTTGCCACTTGATTTTTTAATCAATTATCTTAGGCAATAGGGGCCAAAATAGATGAAATGTCTTGGTAGGTGGTACCCTTATTTGGTACCCTTATAATTGTCTATAAAATTGCTTCTCGCGGAAGAACCAAAAATATCACATGCTACTGTTTTTCTTTCCTGTGAAGTGGATCGTTAATCCTTTGGTCATATTGCTTTAGGAAAATTGCGCCGCCACCACCACCACTATGTTGACTGTGTAAGTCAAGGTGCGCCAGCAGCCTTGCAATTGGCAAGCTGTTCGACATCTACTTCCAGCCGAGTTTTCGTCATGCGGCGGTAAGAAATTAGATGAAATGTAACAACTATTTTATTTTTAGTGTTGGCATTTGCATTGTGTCATTTTGCTTTTTTTACACAGATCGTCCCATGCAATGTGAGGTTGAAATTCAACAAGCTGACAAGAGACACTGTGACATTTGAGGCTCTTGGGGGGCCGTACACTATGGAGGTCGAGAAAGGACGCAATATGTCGCAGATTGGAGGAGATGGATGGGCCTGTTTCCTCACCCACATGCGTCTTACTGGTGGTGAGTTGATTAACTTCTCCTTCAGAGCAGAAAGAACCAAGCTGGTTGTCATTTATCTCAACCTGGTGGAAGATGATGAAGATGACGAAGATGATTCAGATAATGAGGACCCACTCGATGAAGATGATGAGAACTCACTTCATGAAGCCATTGTAGCAAGAATGAGGCTGAGAGAGGAGGAGGTGTGCAACCTATGGGACATAATTCCGCCACGTGATGACTTTGTCGGGGTGCCATTCGTGACCCGCCTGACAAGTACCATGGTCGATCGGCATGAAATGGTATGTTATACTGGCTGTAGTAATTTGATGATATATATATGCTTTATTGTTATACTTACAAATGCAAATTATCCGATGATATGCTTAGTGAATCCGATGATATGCTTAGTGTAGAGTCCAGTGATATGCTTTGTGAAATCTAGTCAATGATATGCTTTAGTGTAGAGTCTGATCACATGCTTATTAGTGTAGAATCCAAGGAACTATTAATAGTATAGATAATCCATATATACTTACTAGTAGAATCCATGATTAATTAGTACAAATGCATAGTACTGTGTCTTTTGATAGTGTAGAAATCTAGACTTAATAGAAATATATTTGCAAGAGTATGTGCGAAGCTATTTATTAATTGATATATTTTTCTTATTCAGAAATTGCCAAAGAACCTATCTGTGAGTTGTGGTATCGAGCCTGATGAAGAAGGCTCAGCTGGACTACGCCTTACCGCAGGGGGCTCCGTCACCACCTGTACTTACCGCATGGACACAAACGGTCGTACACACTTAAACTCGGTTGGGTGGAAGAGATTCCTCATTGGCAAGAATCTTCGTGTTGGACAGGTCATCCTAATTACTATCAGGAACACCCACTGCCCAGGCTTGAGGATGATGATCGTCGTCGATATCATCTTGAACTATATATGTGTGTGTGGCTATATCATCTAGAATTACATATGATGATTGTCGTCGATATCATGTAGAACTACATATGATGATCGTCGTCGATATCATCTAGAACTACATATGATGATCGTCATCGATATCACCTAGTACTGCTTGAGCATGCATGTTGAGTATATATGAAATTGTTATCTAGTACTCCCTCCGTTCCAAATTACTCGTCGTGGTTTTAGTTCAAATTTGAACTAAAACCACGACGAGTAATTTGGAACCGAGGGAATAGTACCTAGTACCTATAATGCTTTATGGCTTTATGAAATTGATATCTAGTAGTACCTAGTATCTCGAAATTGCAGTTTATTCAAGCTGAAACAGGGTGGTAATGATGAAAGATATAGCAGTAGCGTGGGGCTAGGAAATCGCTACAGCTAACTAATAGTAGCGCGTTCCGGAAAAGCGCTGTTGAAATAGTCAATAGTAGTAGCGCGGGTACAGACAGCGCTACTACTAAGAGTTAGCTGTAGCGCCATATTGGTAGCGCGGCCGCCCGCAATGCTCATAGCCTCAAAACCTGAGCTACTACTAGGGTTTTCCCTAGTAGTGAAGGGGTGATGTCTCCCACCTTAACACCTCTTTCACCTTCAGCATATGTGTCAATGAGAGATTGAAGAGGCCGAATAAAGAACATTCCACAGAAGAATGATACTCTGGCATTATTGACGGGCCCAATGAATTTGTTACTTTGGAACTGTCGCGGGTTGAGCGACCACACAACAGTTCATGAACTGCACGATCTCATGCCGAAGTCTGTGATACATCACTGATATATCTATAAACTTTGTATATTTCATGCCTATTAACTTCTAAGTGTGCAATGTTTCTAATTTTTTTAGGGACCAACGTATTAATTCAATGCTCACTTCTAGTTCCTATTTTTTGTTATTTTTGGAATTTCAGAAAAAAAATCACCAAACAAAAATTCCTCAATAAAATCTGAGAAAATGATAGCGTGTTTTTGTAGCACTAGAGGACTAGAGTGCCAAGGCCCATCATCTGGAGGGGCATGGTGGGCCCGCAAGGCCTAGGCACCTAGTGAAGGTGCCCGTCTTACAAATGCGCCTATGACATGTGGGGCTTTCCTCCCTCCTCTGTGGCTTCGGTGGCCAATTGCTTTATATACACTTGAAACCCTACCCTGGATAATTGTGAATTTTTTCGCCGCCACTTTGTGATTCTGAGGGCGATCTTCATACTCAACCCTTTTCGTTACTCTCCAAAGGGAGAACTCGTTTGCATCATCACCAACATCGATCCTCATGCTTCTAGATAAGTTATAAGTAGCACTACAACATATCCGAACACTATTGACCGTGCATCACTGACCGGCCACTGGCCATACGTTAGTGATGAGCACTACCACTGACCTGCCATAAGCACTTTGGTGCTCGGCCGGACGCTTATCACAGACTGAAAAACAATTGCCTGTTTGTGATACGGTGATTCTAAATGAAAAGGCTGCTCCATTTGACATGTCTGAGTTTTCCTTCTAAATCCGACCCTTAGTCTTTCCCACCCGTCAGTGATGTTGTTTAGTTCGGTTGTTATATGCAACCTCCATGGCTCATGTACATTACAACCCTCCCCGCCCATGGCCGAGCACCAGCCACTTTAGCTTTCAGTTTGTCCTGCCCGGCATCATCGAACGTGTGTTGCCAGCCAGTGCGGGGCACTACTCTGACACGGCAGCACCCATTCGTCCCTAGCGGCATTCTGTTTCATGAGTCACATGTACGGTCACGTGACTATAGACCCCCTCCCCCCCCCCCTCAATCGTTCTTATGGTGGTGCCGGTGTTGATATGCCACAGTAGTAAGATTCATTCCTTGTAGGTGCCGATGTATATTCTTCCATGCATGCTTTCATGAACTTAGAGGTGAAAATATTACAATTCTGCTGAATGTTACAATTGGTATGTGCGGCGATACATATTATGTTATGCGTAGTTAGAGGTGACAATGTTACAATTTTTATGAATGATACAATTGGTATGTGTGATGATACATATACTATCATATATGCATTTTTAGAGGTGACAATCTATATTATTTTATGCATTCTTGTAGGTACTGATGTACTCTGCTATGCATGCTTGCACAACTCACCATCTGTCATAAGAAAACATATAAAATCCATGATATGTCATTATGCATTCCATGCGATTACATGAACATGTATGTGATACCGGAGGCAGCATATCACTTGGAAAGTGTTTGATTTGCCTAGATACCGATCAAACATTTATATTTTTTTATCCTTTTGTATTTCATTGCGCACAATATTAGCATAACGCACAATGGAAGCTAGACCACAGTAGTAAACAAATCAGCAAGAGGTAAACCTTGCATTCCTCCATTGCTGGGAACTAAGGATGCCAGTTACCGGCCCATTCACATTTTTAATGGTCAAACAGATATAAGCATATAGCAGCATCATGTACATTAATTGTAACTAGCAGACCACATTTATATAGGCAGATTAAAAAGAGGCAAACCTAAGCTAGCAGTGTTATTCTTTCAGCAGATCACGTCCTTCCTTCATCAGAGGGAATTTTGGAGGCCAAACCATCATAAAGGGGCTGACACTAAACACGTAATCATCCTCTTCTGTCACGTCGTAAACCTTCTTCAAAACCTTGCTTTTGATATAAAAAAGGTAGAGGGCATTGTCCGCCTCGATCTCAGAATTGGACCCAGGTGCATGTACATCTGCATCCTTGAAACCATGACTTGGTATCATATGATTAGCACATATCTCACGTAAACAAATGGTATTCACAAGGAACCAGTTGGCAGCGCCATTATTGCCATCCACCCCGTGCAGCCAGATGCGTATTTGTAGGTCCTTGAGAGTGATGAGATGAACCCCAGAATCATCATCTGCGAGCGACAGCTTGCCACACCACGATAACACCTCTTCTGGGAGGTTAACTAACGACAGAGAGGTAGACACAAGATCTAGCACGATTAAAATATTGATCCCGCTCACATAGGCCAGAGTATAGATCTTGCCGTCACCAATCAAACTAGCAACATGATCGAGTCGTAGCGAAATACGGGTGAATTCGGTTGCAACCGAAGAGTAGATGGCCCATATATCATCTTGTAAGACATACACATCCACAATTGTCTGCTGCCCTTCCACGCCCATTGCCAGATAGAAGGACAGGCCGTCGTCGCCGCCTTTGAGGATGACCTCTCTGTCGTAGTATGTGAAGCGGTCATCATGGATGCTGCTGGTTTGCGGAACTGGCGGGAGGATGGTCGTGTATCTCCCAGGGTAGAGCGGGCATCGGACTGTTCTTACTGGTGGGCCGTCGTGCAGGTAGGAGGTGAGTAGGAGGAGGCCGTTCCAGCAATCCACACAGAAGCCGAAGCTGTCGCTGCCCAAGGTGCCCAAATCGAAGTTTGCAGGGTGGACAACGGCAGCGAGCTCAGGGGGCTGAGGCATCGGCACGAACCGCGGTGGCTTGGTGCCTCCAGTTTTGACGTAGAAGCCGAGGAAACTGGGTGGGTGGAGGTCGCGGAAGCGGCGGAGGAAGACGGGGTCGGAGGCAAGGCGGAGCCAGCTCTTGCAGACTAGAGCGGTGCGGACGAGGCTGGTGGGGAAGGTGACGCGGAGGAGGATCTCGCCGAGGAGATCGTCGTCGTCGAGAACGGCCGAGGTGGCCGCTGTGGCCGGCGGCGGCGATCGCGGCGCCCCGAGTGCTTCCATGGTTTGGTGATCTGATGAGATGAGATTTGGGCGAAGAAGAAAAAGGTAGGAGCTGATTTTTGTTTTTCGATGGGTTTTTCTGATATAAAACACCTGAACGCGTTTCGTTTTTATTACAAAGAGTTGCAAATCCCTGCAAAAAAATAATTTATGCACAAAGCTCTAAAATATTGTTTTTTCTCTACCGGTCTAGTATCTTGTTTTCTGCATCGTTACAAAGTTTTTTTAACACAGTACAGATACAAGCGCTTATACATACGCGCATACACTCACCTTATGAACACACACACGCATACCCTATCTCTATGAGCACCTTCGACAAACTGAGTTGGCATATCATCTTGAGATGTACGAAGACACCATAGCCGCCTCTCGTCGTCGACGGGAACGTTTTCTCCTACTGAAAGCGCATCGCCGGAAATCCTAAAATAAATCCAGGACTAATGCGAGCACCAGGACTTGACCCCTGGTGGGTTGGGATATCACTGTCTCTCTAACCATCCAACCACAATAAATTGTTGTGGCATTGTTAAAGAGGTCATAGACGATTCCGAACCCTGCATAACATGGCAACCCCAATAGATTCCCACCTCTTGACATCATATTGGCGCTAGAGGCGGGTGGAGTGGCGATGATTTGGCGGTGGAAAAAGAGGCAGAGATGGTCTTCACGCCTATCTACAGGAGAAAGGGGAATAAGAGGCGAAGGGCTCTCTCGATGATTTTTACTTCTTTTATCCGGTCGGAGTTTTATTTACTTGACACTGACAAAAGTCCTCCCATCACTCTTCATATATTCTCAAAGCATATGAGATATGATGACCCTAACTTTCTCTTCACAAAGACATGTAAGATGACTCAAATCAAGAAAGACATGTAAGATCATTTGAGTTAAAAAAGTACACAGAAGATATTTGCAAACAAAAAAGTAGGACCTTTTTTCTATATAAAGTACTTTTGGCACTTCATTTAAAACCACCTTTTGAAGCATGCAAACTTCAGCTTGCATGGTCTATCACAAGAGCTAAGGGCATCTCCAACCGGTCCCTTATAATTTAGCCCCTCAAATGGCCACAGATACCTTAACCCCTAAATAAATCTTCAGCAACTATTTTAAGTTTTTGTGTATGATGTAGGGTGAAATCCTAGATGGCCAATCTTTTCACACTTGAAGGGCGGAAAGGAACACTAGTAGAAAACGGGCCTATTGTCCCGGTTTGTAAGGGCCTTTTGTCCCGGTTCTTGAACCGGGACTAAAGGGTTGTTACTAATGCCCTGACCCTTTAGTCCCGGTTCTAACCAGAACCGGGACAGATGGGCCTCCACGTGGCCTGCGCGCTGAGCCCAGGCAGGAGGGCCTTTGGTCCCGGTTGGTGGTACCAACCGGAACCAATAAGCATCCACGCGTCAGCATTTCTGTGGCTGGAGTTTTTGTTTTTTTAAGGGGGGTGGGGGTTTTGGGGGGTTAATTTAGGTATTTCATATATTGTGTTAGCTAGCTAATTAATAGAGAGAAGTGTCCTCTCTTATGTCCGTACTTGGTCGACGCTACGTACTATACATATGTATAGAGAGGACTAGACACGCTAGCTAGCTAGTAAGCAAACGAAGGAAACAGAAGATCGTCATGAACATATATGCATACAGAGAGAAGTGATATCGACCACCTCTCCTTCTCCGAGAGATTGGTCGAACAACAAGTTCTCGTATATCTATCCGACACTACAGACTACATATATACAATAATTATCTCTTACAAATATAATCTCCTAAATTACGGACGCATGGTCCACATAGTATTCTCCGTCTTCAGCGATCACGTGGTCAAGAAAGAATGCCGCCAATTTCTCTTGAATTGATCGCATGCGATCTGGTGCTAGGAGTTCATTCCGCATCCGAAACATCTAATTTGAAGAAGGGGGTCAATACATATATATATATATGAATGAATGAAACTCAACACAAATGATGGTAATAAAATAAAATTGAGAATATTGTTATTTACGCACTTCATATTTTCGTTAGAGTAGCCCCGCTCACAGGTCGTGTGGCGGATGGACTCGCAGACGTAGTATCCACAGAAATCATTCCCTTGTTCCTGCAACAAACACTTTACAAGAAATAGAGGTCAATCAAACTGATAAGCAAGAATGCCAAATGGTATTGATGAAACTGGCGCTTGAATCACTAGGAGATGCGCGGAACATGCTACTATAGTACTTACTTTCGGGTTTCTAAATTCCAGCTCCTTCGACAGTCCCGGAGCTTTTCTGGTGAATTTTCTCCAAACCCTGCCGGACGAAGAAAACAATTACTTGATATCAGAAATGAACAAAGTTGCTGATATGGTGGATAATGATTGATTTAACTTACTTCTCGAGCATTTGAGTCATGTCCGCATACTCCTGGGGATCTTTTCGTCTAGAGTCCAAGACAGTTACTACTCCCTGCTCAAGCCTAATTTCTAGGAGAATATAGTGGTACCTGCGCACGCATGCATAACTCATCAATTACATTACTATAACCTGGACTAATATATAAGGGAAACCGAATATGCACAAGACAGTAACACTCACTTGAAATTGTAAGGAAAGAGTATTATATCTTTGTGTTCATTTATTTTGAATGATCGTAGCAAGTTGGCCTCGGTTTCTGTAGCATGAAATTTAACCTCAGTTGCATCTATGAGATATGTGTTAATGAACCCAATATCACCGACTTGTCTTTTCTTAAATTCGGCGATCTTCAATCTGCATAATTAATATAGTGAGGATAATTATAAATAAATGCAATGAAAGAGCTGAGCTATATAGAGAGACTTAATGACAGAAGTAGTAGTACTTACAGACAGTAGCAGGTGACCGTTGCTTTATCGAGGGCCAATTGATTGAAAAACTGAAGAACTCCTCAAATGGAATAGGCAACAGATCAATTCCAATGAGGTCATGCTCCTTTTTAACTCTCACATACAAAGTACTCCTCCCCCCAGACTCTCTACAGATTTTCAAGTACCAATCATGCAATCTTCGCATCATCGTTGTTAGAGATTTTTCATCTTTGACGAGAGGCTTCCCGTACTCGTATCTGTGTATCTGCACGTCCATGAAATCATAATGTACATCGTCGGACAGGTAATCTTCAAGATTGCTATAACCGGGCACCATCCTCGGATCGACGATGTCGCTAGGCACCTTGAGCGGGGGGCACGATTGATTCCCTTGTTCGCCGAGCTGGGCAATTTGTTTCCCAGTTGCTCGTCGTTCTTTCATCCTTTGATCACTGACTGTACTTCCCGACCGCTCCGCTTCGGCCCATGTCTTTCCAATAATGCGCTCATAGTTGCCTTTCGGCGGAGACTTGGGTGGTTTTGCCAGGGCAGCTAGAGTGCGCTTCACTTTCACCAGATCTACCTTCTCCTCCGGAGGTGGATGTCTCTTTGCTTTCAACCCTTGAAACCACTCATCCACTTCGGTTCGCGCGATCTTCGCGTTCTCCTCCGGGGTCCTCTCGTATGGTAACTTCTCTGGAGTCTTCAGAGAAGGACCGAATCTGTACGTCCTCCCGCCTCTGACTGTACTGCTAGACACCGGCCGAACAGACGGAGCGGCTGTCTTCTTTACTTGCTTACGAGGCGGAGGAGAAGGACTACGACGCGCTTGCTGACGAGGTGGCGGGTCTCTTCCGCCCTTGCTTACAAGGCGGAGAAGGAGGAGGCTGGCTGCTCGGGCGCGCCAACGCAGGCGGAGAAGGAGGCGGAGTGCCGCCACGCGCCGGAGAAGGAGCCGGCCGAGGGCCCTGATCGTCACTCGCCGGAGGAGGAGGCGGTGGAGGAGGCAGAGTGCCCTGACTCCCCGGAGGAGGAGGAGGAGGCAGAGGCGTCCAGTTCGGAAGGTTGATGAGCTCCTTCCGCCATAGGCATGGAGTCTTCAGAGAAGAACCCAGCCGAGTATCCCCTTCTCCGATAGGGTGGTCAAGCGGGAGGTCCTCAAATCCCTCTGTTATTTCATCCACCATCACCTTAGCATATCCTTATGGAATCGGCTGGCAGTGAAAAGTTGCGCCAGGTTCATTAGGAAAAACAGAGCCAACAGCCGCCTTGACCTTCATATTAATCCATTGCGTCATAAGGTGGCAATTTTGAGCCTTCGTGATAGCATCCACGGGATAGCTGGCAGGAGCCGTCAAGACAAGCTCCGGCTGAAGCAGCTCGGTGGAAGCCACGCTGCTTCTCTGCTGAGATGGCAGGGTAGCTTCAGGGGAAGCTTCAGCAAGTCGTTTGCTGCGATTTTCTTCTCGTTCCTCTATCGCTTGTACCCTTGCGTGCAGCGCCTGCAGTTCGGTCTGCTGCACTTTCTTCCTCCTCTCGTGGCTTTTGTAACCGCCTGCGTCCGGAAACCCAGCCTTCCACGGAATGGAGCCTGGCATGCCTCGTGTCCGTCCAAGGTGCTCAGGATTTCCGAGGGCCTTTGTGAGCTCGTCGTTCTCTCTGTCTGGAAGGAACGTCCCTTTCTGCGCTGCATTGATATAGTACCGAAGCTTCTTCAAGGGTATGTCAAGTTGCTCGTCCGTCCAAATGCACTTCCCTGTTACAGGGTCCAAGGATCCACCAGCCCCGAAGAACCAAGTCCGGCAACGGTCTGTCTAGTTCATTGTCTCTAGTTCGATCCCTTTATCAAGCAGATCAGTCTCAGCCTTTGCCCACTTAGGCCGGGGTTTGAGGTAGCCACCTGACCCCGTGCGATGGTGAAGCATCTTCTTCGCAGCATTTTTCTTGTTTGTCTCCGACATCTTCTTACTCTTATCCGATGTCTTGTGGGCCACAAATGCGGGCCATTGATCTCTGATCTTCTCATATTTGCCCTTGAATTCTGGTGTCTCTTTTTTGTCGACAAACCTTTACAGCTCATTCTTCCACCTCCTGAATAGCTCTGCCATCTTCTTAAGAGCAGCAGACTTAATTAATTGCTCTATAACCGGCTTCTCCGGATCCTCCTCTGGCGGTAGGGTGAAATTTGCCTTCAGCTCCTTCCAAAGATCATCTTTCTGCATATCATTGACATAAGACACCTCAGGGTCTTCTTCAACTGGCTTAAACCATTGGTGGATGCTGATCGTGATCTTGTCCCTAACAAGAACCCCGCACTGAGCAGTAAATGCATCCTTTGTCCGGATGGGTTCAATCGGTAGGCCGCCGCGCGCGATTGCTGTGATCTCAAACCTTTCATCCTCGCGCAACTTTTTCTTCGGGCCTAGTCTCTTTACCGAAGTTATGCTCGATCCGGAGGGGTAGGAAAAAGAAGAAAGACGAGAGTTAATTAATATGTGTACGTACCAAAACAATGAATGCATCAATTAGCTAGTCTCAGCACAGGCTTAACTAATATATTTACCTGGCCGGACTCTGTTCGGTCACTGAAGCCGTCACCCTGTTCTTCCGGACCTGCTTCTTCACCTTGCTGTTCTTCCGGACCTGCTTCTTCACCCTGCTATTCTTCCAGACCATCATTGTCGTTAAGAAAACACGACATGACATCACCTCCGTCTAAGATTATGTCCCGCAACCTCTCTTCTGCTTCCTCGTCTCGTCCGTGCTCCATATTCACTACAAGAAATCTGTTAATCCATGACGGACTTCGGGTGACGTTCCTGAAAACCGTCACGAGAACCGTCATGGATGAACAAGACGCGAATAACCTCCAAAACGGCAGCCCCTTGATGACGGGCATTGAAGGACCG
Source organism: Triticum urartu (assembly GCF_003073215.2). Taxonomy (NCBI): domain Eukaryota; kingdom Viridiplantae; phylum Streptophyta; class Magnoliopsida; order Poales; family Poaceae; genus Triticum; species Triticum urartu. The sequence goes on from NC_053028.1 coordinate 670,160,573, forward strand.
TCACAGAAACTGTCATGAATCGACCATCTATGCCTTTTTTTTTCTTTCTTTAGTTGCCATATGAACCGTCATGGATGGCTTCTGCCGATGTGTCTGTTGTACCCGCTTATTTGGTCCACTTGTCAATCAGCCATATATAAAAGTTGGAAAGAAAAGGGCGAGCCTGAAATTTGAGAGAGCGCGGAGATGCAAAATTTTAAGTGGCCAACGCGGCAGGGTGGCAAAATTTTGAGCCAGCCCATTTATACTCCACAGTCCACACACACCTAACCCTAATTCCCCATTCTATCCTCCCGTTCCCTCAGCCGCCGCCACTCCACCAATCTTCCTCCGCCCGCTCCATGCCGGCGCCGCCGCAGAACAGCCTCACCTCTCCCGATCCATCGATCCCCTCTCTTCTCCCCTCTATGTGCGTCGCCCCCTCCCCATCTTTCCCACGGCCACGGCCACGCGCTCGAGTTGCGGCGGTAGTGGTCGCGACAGGTCCATTTCCTCCCGGCGCAGATCAATCCGCCTTCCTCGGTCGCACTCGAGCAGCGCATGTCCCGCCGAAACCCATGATGCATTGTCCATCCAACCAGATCGACACCGACGAGAAGGCCAAGGTGGCGGTAGCGGCGCCGAGCTCGTCGTTCTCTACCACCGGATTTGGAAGTCTCTAATGTCCCGTGCGACTGCCACGGATCCATCTTCGGTCGGCGGCGAGCTATGGTGAGATACAGGTGGCGCCGCCGCCACGGAGCTAGCCACTCCCTTCTGCCATCCGCGCTGCAGCGACAGGCGCTGCCTCTGCGGCTTTGCCAGGGGCCTCTGCCCGTCGCGTACGTGCTGCTCCTCCTCGTCATCTCCGTGGATGGGTTCGTCCCCTTTAAGCTCTGATCTTACCTACTGCAGGGCTAGTCGATTGGTCCGCGGTTCATTTGTATTCTGTCAAAGTTCATTGGTGATGTCCATGGCTACCTGTTTAGTTATTTCTGGGTACATGTGCAATAGATAGGTTCTGTTTCTTGGTACTCTAGAACTGGAAGATATGTTGTGTTAAAAAATGCAAGTCTGTATGTCACGGTCATGTTCTCAATCTGCAAACAAATAAATCCTTGTCATGCTGTTTGTCCATGTGTCCCATATATCCACTCTTCTTCATCGCATACAAGGAGGGGTTCTCAATATGAATTTCATGTCTGGCTCGGATTCAGATTGTTTTGAGTACATTAATTGGCCTGATATTGGATTTGAGTGCATTAAAATAGACCTGATACTGAATTCAGATTGTTTGAGTACACATTATTTAGCCTGGTAATTAGATTCAGATCTCATGTATTGATGTATGTGTTGAGTAATGCTACTGAAGTACTGATCCAAGGGACAACTGAACGAGCAACCCTGCTTTTATGCATGCGAATTTTGACCTATGCCATGGTTAGTAATGTTCCTCATGTGTTGGGGTGTAGTCTATTGTCTGTTTGTCTTAGTTTTGTATGTCAGTTATTTAAGTGCTTAAATGGCAGGTGTGGCAAACTAGGCTTCATCTGGCATTTTCATGGAATTAATGTGCTTGTACTGTTTCAAAATTCAGGAATGGATTTCTTGGAAGTTGGTCTTGTAGCATTTTCTCTTCAAGAAAATGGAGCCAGTGGTTATGATCTATTTTGGCACACAACTTAATTTGTTATCTCTGAAGCTGTAGCCAGTGTTGATGTACTTCTCAAGGTATGTTACTGCTTAGTCTTTATGATGCAGCTAGATTTTTCGTGATTCTGGCATTTTCATGGAATTAATGTGTTGCCGATCCTTCGCTCGTTGGACATACCTTGAGATGCATGATGTGCTCGCCAATGAGGCGCTCCAGCAGGGGCTCAAGGAGTACTCCAGCTAGCCCACACTCTTGCAGCTCTTCATCGACGGCGAGTTAACTGGTGACTGCGACATCACTATCGGTATGTATATATGTGCTTTCTGCCTTCTCCCGTTATTATGGTTCAGGACGTTGAGCCCCTCTGTTACTGGCAGTACACATACATGGTATCTGTTCTGCGAGAAGCTTGTTTTGTAATCTGTCATATATGTTCAGTTGTGGATGATAATGGTCAACTTGGCATGTGGAAACTCCATGTCTGCGTAGACGTTTCAGGCATATAATTTGCTCATGTTGAAGGCATGGTACATTCTTGTACCTGACAGTGTCCATGGCAATGTCAAATGTTTTATAGTTCATTTCTTCACATTCAACGTGCACATGGAACTCTACCTGTGGAATATGTGCTCTGTACTTTCCTTTTCCCACAACTATGGTTCAAAATTTGAGTCTTTCTGCTACGGTTGTACATACCGGCGATATTTTTTATGAATTGTTTTGTGAGAAACTTGTTCTGTGCATCAGACATAGAAATACATTTGTTGATTTGACGTACTTGTAGCAACAAAAATGAGTGGGCGGCCTATGGTTCCTTGAGTATTTTGTGTGATGTAGTCTGTGCGTCTGCTTCAGGGATCATGGATCCTATGCTCTAGCACTTAGCCAAAACTACAGTATCACAAAATATGCATGCCAGTTTTATGACTAGCTTTAGATGGCTTTGTTCTCTCAGCACCAACAACATTACATAATGTCAGCCTCTGGTGCGAGCTAATAACCATGTTGCTCAGACTCTTAAGTTCTGAGGAAGCATCTTTGATGTAAACCTTGAAACTGTATTTTATAACCACAAGCCTCCAGGATGGTATGAATTACCATCCCATAACGTGATGACAACCATTGCAAATTATTTTCCAGATTTACTTATGAGTAACAAAAATCACTTGCCTGCTGTTGGTTCATGAAACCAACTGTGCTCCAGCACTTCCGCACCATGGTTATTGAACTACTACAATAGTATCCCAGTGCTAGAATGCATGGATATTTCTGGAACCAGCGTATCAGTATCAGGTGCATTTTAAAATTAGTGTATCCGTATCAGGTCCATTTTAAAATTAGTACTCCCTCCGTCCCAAAGTTCTCGTATTAGATTTGTCTAGATACGTATGTATCTAATACTAAAATGTGACTTGATACATCCATATTTAGACAAATCTAACACAAGAATTTTGGGACGGAGGGAGTACATGATAAGAAATAGGAAAGCAATGTGCCAGTTCCACCAAGCTGTTCTAATTTGTTTGAGTGAAATATAGAATAACAAATAAATCTCATTCTGTTCTCGAACTCATTGTAGGTGTATCTCCCTAGCTTTTTAAACAATTTACTAGTTAAAGGGTAAAAGAAGGACCAAGACTCACACCGGTAATTGTCCATCTTCCACGAGGAAAATATTTCGCATGTTCATTGTCTGTTAAATGTTTTCTTCTATTAATATTAACAAAATAGAAATTATCACATTAATAAAAGCGATTAATCCCAAGATTCACTATGTAGTCCAACAAAATTATATGTTGTTCCAATCACAAAAGTATTTAATGTCATAGGATAATTGTAGCTCCGAGACCATGGTCGTGGTGTTCGTACAGAAACCAGCCCACTTGCTTCTACATTTAACTTTTAAGGTGTAATTTTTCATTAGTGAGCATGGTAATTGGAAAATGCTATCCATATACAAACCAATTGAAGAATATATATTCTTTAAAAATAATTGAAGAATAGTACATACATGAAATATGAGCTCGCTCGCCCCATGCCACCGGGGTATGCGCCGTGCCAAGATGCATTGCATTTTTTGATGTCGTCTTACAGTTTGTTGACGTGCAGGCAATGTTGAGCATGGGTTGAGTTGAGATATTGGCGTATAAGGTTTTCCCTCCAATGAAGTTGGCGGCAATGGCTGGATCCGTGTCCAGAAATGCATGGAGATGACCCCTGGTTGTCAGTTGTCGTTTGGCCAGCCTTGAGCGGGGCTGTGGTGCTGCAGAATTAACACAGGGTGTTTGTAGTTTTAAGTTTCTTTTTTTGCTAGTCCTTGATAGATGTATTGTTCGGCTATAACTGTAATCTTAAGTTTTTTGTGCAAATTTTTTCTGTTGTATATGGAGTTGATTGCCTACGGATTACAACCCTCCGGTTTATATAGACACCGGATAGGTTTAGGGTTACATATAGTCGGTTACAATGGTAGGAGATCTTGAATATCCGCATCGCCAAGCTTGCCTTCCACGCCAAGGAAAGTCCCATCCGAACACGGGACGAAGTCTTCAATCTTGTATCTTCATAGTCCTAGAGTCCGGCTGAAGGTATAGTTCGGCTACCCGAACACCCCCTAATCCAGGACTCTCTCAGTCGTCGTCGGTCTCCACGTAGTAGTAGGCATCGGCGGTGGCATCTGGCTCTTGAGCTCCCACATCTGGTTGCATCAACCGGAAAGAAGAAGAAAGGGGGGAAAAGGGGTAGCAAAGCAACCGTGAGTACTCATCCAAAATACTCGCAAGTAAGGATCTACACTACATATGCAACAGTATCAAAGGAAGGCTGTATATGTGGACTGGGCTGCAGAAATGCCAGAATAGAGGGGAGAACCTTGTCCTATCGAAGACTAGCATCTTCTGGAAACCACCATCTTGCAGCAAAAGGAGGGAGTAGAGTAGTATAAAGTAAAGTAGTAGAAGTGTTATCAACCTCGGCCAGAGACCCTTTCTCGACTCCCTGCGAGAAAGCAATCCCAGAGCCATACTCACTAGTGCAGAACCGGGCAATAGCACCGGTTCGTAAGGCCCTTTAGTGCCGGTTCCATAACCGGCACTAAAGTGTGGTCACTAAAGCCCCCCCCCTTTAGTACCGGTTCAGCACGAACTGGTGCTAAAGGGCAACCACGTGGCATGAGCCAGCTCCGGGGGCCGGGAACCCTTTAGTACCGGTTGGTAACACCAACCGGTACTAAAATGTTTGGGGGGTTTTTGGTTTTATGATTTCTTTTTCATTTAATTTTGTCTTTTCCATTTTAATTCTTTTTCGTTTGCTGGTATTTTACGATACTACACATTGTATAGAAATAGAATTTCTAGTAGAACCAATCATATATATATCATCAATGTCTCACAAACCACCATATTAATTCACACATACACACATGTATATATAGCTATATACAATTTCTCCTACATATGCATGTTGCCTTCGGAGCCAGTGGCATTAGCCTAATTGGTGCCTTCAGAGCACAATGACAATTGGAAGTGGTTCATGACCTGGTCGATGGGGGCGGTAGCGGGTAATAGTATTCTCCCTTCGGATTTATGACCTGGTCGAGCAAAAATCCCGCTATTTCCTCTTGAAGTGCTTCTACGCGCTCCGTTTCTAGGAGCTTGTCCCGCACCTCTGTGAACTGTTAAGAAGGAGATCAATATGCATGTGTATTAGTTGTGTGACTAGATATCGATAATGGTGTAAAAATTATGAATAGTGTTCTGACAAGCGTACCCATTCCTGTCTTTGAGATCTGCTCCTTTCGGACGCCATCATGCGAATGTTCTTGCAAACGCAGAATGCACATAGATTAGTCCCCCGCGCCTGCTTCAGAGCCTTTATTACGAGAATGGAATTTAATTTGATCAGATAATAATTAATCAAGCATGATAATTAAAGAGATGGCAGCTAGCTAGCTAGTTAGTACTACTTAATTACTTACCTTGGGTCAAAACCATTTCAGCTGTCGTTTCCATTCGCCTTCCGTGACGCTGATGAACCTTGCCCAAGCCCTGCCCGCCGACAAAGAAAATGAATAAAGGGGTTATTAAATAGTTCATATCATGAAATGACGAACTAAATAGGCCAAGATATATAGTTAATAATGATTGAAATTACCTGTTGACTATCCCAAACAAGATGTTATAGTCACTATTTGCTTTGAGTAGTGAGTCCAGTATTTCAACTGTTTCGGCGTCAACTTTAATGATACACAAGATCCAGTGAAATCTGCATGCACACACGTTTGCATGTCTTAATTAAGCGGGCATATGTAAGCAAAAACATTTAGCTAGCTAGTAGGCAAAAACAAAGAATTTGTAGTACAAGAAAGTGTGGCTCACTGGAAGTTGTAAGGAAGTAGTATATCTTCATTGTATTTGAGGCACTTCAAGAACTCTAGCATGCTGTCCTCTACCTGCTTTTCATGATGCTTGTTTATTTCCCATGTGTATTCATTAACGGTGTTTGGGTCAATGAACCCAATGCCATAGCGTCCACCTTTTCTCATTTCATACATCTTCATCCTGCATAATACCACAGAAAAGAATATAGTGAGGATAATTACAGGTAATGATTGATCAAAAGGATCACTACAGCTAGCTTGAGACTTAAATTACAAAAAGAAATCACTTACAGACAATAGCAACTGACGATAGATTTGTCGAGTGCGTCTTGATTGTATAACTGAAACAGTTCAGAATACTCAACGGTCACAGGTTTCTCATGGTAGTAATGATCCTTCTTGACTTGCACCATGAGGGACTCTCGATCGGATCTCTTGGTAATGTCCATGTACCATTGATGCAATTCATACATTCTCGTTGGGAGCTTCTTGACCTCTTCTGGCTTGACCAAAGGTTGGCCCCGGGCATATTTCCGTTTTATTTCCTCCTCTGTAAGCACAGGCATGTCCTCGATCTCGAGGAGTTGTCCAACAGTGATGTTGAGAGTTTCAGTCTACATTATATGCTCCTGGGTTATTACCACATCGCCCACCTCGGGAACGTAAACTGTTTGCCCACAATAATATTGGGCGCGCGTACTGTCACGTGTTGTTGGCGGCACAACAAACGGGGGGATCGATTGCGCCGCCTGTTCTCCCAGCTGGGCAACGGTTTTCCCGCATTTTTTGACAGCTGCTTGTTGTTTGCTCGAGCTCGAGCTCGCCTCCTTCTGTAGACGTTGTCGATGTAACTTCCTGATGTGGCGCTCATAGTCTGTGTCAACAGGCTTAGGAGCTGGTGGTTGAGCCATATGAATGAAGTGGTCAACTACTTCCATATGCACTTTCTCCCTTGGCGGCGGTGGCGGTTTCGGTCCAAAATGGGCGTCGACTTCTACCCGCACTATGGCATTGGTTTGCTCCTCGGTCCTGTCGTAAGCCCTCTCAGGAAGAGGAGTAGTGAGGTTTGGACCATATTTATATCGCTTGCCTCCACCTGTACTTCCTGTACTATGACCTCGACTCGTACCGCTACGCACCATAGCTGCGGGGTGTCTCTTCTGCGTTTGCTGAGGCGGCGGAGACGGCTGACGGGGCTGAGTTGGACGAGGAGGAGTGGCCTGAAGCTGTGCCGCACTTGGAGGAGGAGTGGCCTGAGGTTGTGCCGGACTTGGAGGAGGAGGAGTGGCCTCATGCGTTGGTGGACTTGGAGGAGCAGGAGTCTGCTGACTCGGTGGCGGACTTCGACGAGGAGTCGGGTGACGCGGTGTCGGTGGCCTTCGAAAGATGATGCAATCCTTTCTCCATAGGATGATACGATGTTTGGCATCTCCGAGTGTGTGCTCCTCGCACCTCCAGGAATGTCAAGCTCTAGCCCCGAATATTGGTCCACCACCTCATCAACCACGACACGAGCATAGCCTGCTGGAATCGGGTTGCAATGGAAGGTTGCATCGGGGGTATCTATCTTGAAGGATACGTTCAAGGATATGTTCTTAATTTTGAAGTGTAGCTCGCAGTTAGTGTTCTCCGCGATGTCATCCACGGGGTATCTATCTAGCATTGCGTCAAACAGGGCGGAACCCACGCTGCTTCTCGGCATGGATGGGGCGGTGGTATCCAATGCTGGATCATCCGCTAGCTGCTGCAGCTGCTGAGACCCCCTTTGCTGGCTAAGTGAGTCGATCTGCTCCTGCTGCCGCTGGAATTTGACTACCAAGTCCGCGTGCGCTGATTCTAGGCCTTGAAGGCATTCATAGTATAGCTTCCTCTTCTCCTCCTCCATCTTCCTCTGCTTCTCCTCCGCAATCTTCCTTCTCGCACGGGTTCTGTAGTCGGTGTTCCAGTCCGAAAACCCCTCATACCACGGAATAGCGCCCTTGCCTCGTGTTCTTCCCGGGTGTTCAGGATTTCCCAGGGCACGCGTAAGCTCGTCATTCTCTCTGTTGGGCTGGAACACCCCCGTTCGAGCCTCTTATATTGCAACAAGTATATTATCGTCGGCTCCGTTCAGACATGCCTTCGTTGAAACTTTGCCTGTTTTCGGGTCCAACTCCCCCCCACGCGCATAGAACCAAGTCCTGCACCTGGGGGGCCAGCTCTTAGTAACCGGAGTGACACCTGCATCCTCCATCTCTTTCTCAGACTTATCCCACTTAGGCATTGCCACCGCGTAGCCACCTGGCCCCAGCTTATGGAACTTATCCTTTTTTTCGGCATTCTTCTTGTTTATTCTCGACCGTTCCTTAGCTAATTCTGAATCCTTGAATTTCACGAAATCGTCCCAATGAGCACTTTGATTCTCTACTGTTCCCTCGAATACTGGAGTCTTCCTTCCTCCCTTGACGTACTTGTCCCATTCATGATTCTTGTGGTTCTTGAATGCAACCGTCATCTTCCTAAGAGCAGCGTCCTTGACTTTCTGCACATATTCTTGTGTGAAATGATCTGGTAGGGTGAAATGTTCCATGAGAGTATCCCAAAGCAGACTTTTTTGTCTGTCGTCGACAAAAGTAAGATCTCGATGTGGCTTTGCTGGCTCTCTCCATTCTTGAAGGGAGATCGGGAGTTAGTCCTTCACAAGAACTCCGCACTGACGAACGAACTTGTCCGCAATCTTCTTAGGCGCTAATGGTTCGCCATTTGGTTTGATTGCCTCAATATTATACTTTACGCCCTCCTTCAACTTTTTGTTCGGGCCTCGTTTCATCCTATTGCCTGAAGATTTGCTCGATCCGGATGGCTGAAAGAAGAAAGATCGATTCGTTAATATATCTTCAACTCATTTAAAACATGTGATGATCACCAGATGCCTGCTTATATAAATATATATACCTCACCGGTCATGACTTCATCAATTCGGTCGTCGCGATCGAATATCATATCACCCTCTCCGGTGTTGTTTAGAAATTCGGAGCCGTCATAATCTTCTTCATTCTGATCATCATCTGGCCCACGTATTATATCAAACATAGTCTGTTCTCCCTCTTTGTTGGTATTGTCCGCCATAGCTTTTATTTAACTATGCCAAAAGAAATATAAAACAATTTAGTATTCAAATTACATCGTCTCAAATAATAGATATAATCTCGAATACATCGTCTCGAATAATAGATATAATCTCGAATACATCGTCTTGAATAATAGATATAATCTTGAATACATCGTCTCGAATAATATATAATATTGAATAGTACATCACTAGCTAGGTAGCTAATTAAAGATCGAATACTATAGAAGAATCTAGGACACTCGCGGTTCCTGCGGCGCGGGCGGTGGACACCCAAAGAGAAGGAACCCTCACAGGATCATAGCTGAAGTGAGATCCCTGAAGAAACTGCCAGGTATTGGAGAACCTGCCGCCCTCTAACGCAACCATGTAGCGATGGACATGCTCGTCCTCCTCCCTGACACGGCGACGTACCACCTCCGGCAGGGCCGGCTCCCTCCGCACCGAAACTGGCCCACGCGAACGCCACCAAACGAGATCAGGGTCGACGACGGGACCCGGGGCCGGGTTCCTCATCAAGCTGCGCGCCCCTCCAGGCAGCACCTCCCAGTGCCAGCCCGACGGAGCCCAGTCCCGGACATGGGTCAGTCGGACGTCGTCGCGGACGGGTTGACGGCGAGGATGCGGGCCGGGCATCGTCGAGAACAAATACTAGCTATATGCCCGCAAAAAGTAACATTTTTTTAATGATTGGATTTTGATAACTAAAATTTCTAACATTTCTATATAACACTAATTATGCTATCATTCCATATGTCAAAATTCTATATGCTATTTCATACTAATTAAGCATCTAACACTAAAAACAGAAAACACAACTTTTATACATCCATTAAAAAACTGAAAAACAACATTATATAAAAAAATTCCATACTAATTAAACACTAATTATATCCATCTAACATGCATTCATACATATATACTAGTGAAAAAATAATAATCTAAAAAATCTAAACTAATTAAACATACAAAATACGTATATACTAATATATACATGCATTAATTCATACATATGTATGTGTATGTGTGTGTGTGTTCATCATGCTTGTGTGTGTGTGTGTATGGACTCGGGGAGGGGCGGCGGCCATGGTGGCCGCCGGGGGCGAGGGAGAGGGGTTAGAGGGGGAGAGCTCACAGCGGGGCGACGGCGACGGCGAGGCGACGGCCTGGGGCGGCGACGGGCCGGGGCGTGACACGGGGGCGGCGACACGGGGACGGTGCGATGGCGACGGGCCCGGGGCGGCGACGGAAATGAGGGCGGCGACCGGGGACGGGGGCGGCGACGGCGACGGCGTCGATCGATCGGGGCGCGCGGGCGGTGCTTCAATGGGGAAACAGAGGAAGAAACAGAGGGAGAATGAAATTTTCGTAAGTGTTGTATTATAGAAGGCACCTTTAGTACCGGTTGGAGCCACCAACCGGTACTAAAGGCCTGTTTTGGCCAGGCCAAGCGGCGGGAACCGCACCCCCTTTAGTACCGGTTGGTGGCTCCAACCGGTACTAAAGGCCCCGGAAATCATGGCCAACCACGGTGCTTGACCATGATTTCCCCCACGCGACCGCGTCCACGCCAGGCGTTCAAATCAGGGCGGTAGCTCGGCTCCTCCGCTGGCGTATCCTACAATATTTGGGCTGCCATCGAGAGAGTTCGAGGAGAGGTTTGCGGGCCTGCATCCTGGCCCATGTACAACACGACGGGGCTAGTCGATGACCGGCCGCGGACTAGGACCGGGTTGTTGTCCAACCCAAAGATCAGCATACGTCCGGCGAGACCGGATCATCCGCCCGAAAAAAATAAAAAAAACGAAATAAATAAAAACTCAACAAAAAAACACATAAATCTCAAAGAAACACTTATAAAAACGAAATCCATGTTTATTAATGTTTGAAAGATAATCACGGGCATCAAAAGTTTAAACTTATCAAATTTAAAACTTAATAAACTTTAATCACACTTAGTGATCAAACACTTATTGAATTGAAATTTTTAGTCATTTCCGTACTTTCTTAAACAAACGTGTATTTTAAAGGAGCGCAAAGTTTACGGTTTTGTGTATTAATTGCCCTACGAGCCCAGTTATAAGTGACACTTACCTCGTTAAAGTAGTTTGAAAAGTATTAGAAGACTGAACAGACAGAACAGTAGGTGAGGGTGCTACAAAGAGAAGGGTCTTTCTTGATACACGACGAAACCGAGTAGCATGCTACGTAAGCGAAGGAATAGAAAAGAAAAAGAACCGAACCATCTGTACAGGAAGTGTATCTTTTGGACACGGTGTAGTAACCGATCCTGCTTACCAAGCAGACGTATGCTTTCTAACAACTCTAGGTTACAACAGTAAGGCATGACGCCCAGAAGACAATGGGGCGGAGCACAGTATAACTGGGTAAACGTGGTTTTGTTTCCCTGGAAGTTTGGTGCAGCTATCAGTTCAAGGGTATACAGGACATATATTGGTATTATACAAAGGAAAGGGCAGAACCAAAGACGTAGTTTCGCCTGTGGTGACGGTTTGGTTGGTGCTCTTCTTATCTTGGGCGATCGTGTAAAATGTATTACCATTTATCTCGTACCCTTTGAAAGTCATTATATTCGAAGATGGTAACTGGGACAGCAAGTACAGGTCATCTTCAATAGAGGTGTCATGCATGATACGTGTCTGCAACCAGCTGGCGAAACTCCTGGTTTGTTCACGTGTAATCCAGTCATCAGACCGCTCCGGGTGTTTGGAGCGTAGCAAATTCTTGTGTTCATCCATATACGGAGCCACCAAGGCGGAATTCTGTAGAACTGTGTAGTGTGCTTCTATGAGAGAATGTCCGTCCATACATATTATTTGTTCCCCTCCTAGCGTGCCTTTTCCATCCAGTCTGCCCTTATGCCGCGATTCAGGAACACCAATCGGCTTAAGGTCAGGAATAAAGTCAATACAAAACTCAATGACCTCCTCATTTTGACGGCCCTTGGAGATGCTTCCTTCTGGCCTAGCACGGTTATGAACATATTTCTTTAAGACTCCCATGAACCTCTCAAAGGGGAACATATTGTGTAGAAATACAGGACCCAAAACGTTATTCTCTTCGCATAGGTGAACTAGGACGTGCGTCATGATGTTGAAGAAGGATGGTGGGAACACCAACTTGAAACTGACAAGACATTGCACCAAATCATTCTCTAACCTTGGTATGATTTCTGGATCGATTACCTTCTAAGAGATTGCATTGAGAAATGCACATAGCTTCACAATGGCTAATCGAACGTTTTCCGGTAGAAGACCCCTCAATGCAACCGGAAGCAGTTGCGTCATAATCACGTGGCAGTCATGAGACTTTAGGTTCTGGAACTTTTTCTCTGCCATGTTTATTATTCCCTTTATATTCGACGAGAAGCCAGACGGTACCTTATAACTGAGCAGGCATTCAAAGAAGATTTCCTTCTCTTCTTTGGTAAGAGCGTAGCTTGCATGACCCTGATGTACGCCGTCTTTTCCGTGCATACGTTGCTGGTCCTCTCATGCCTCAGGTGTATCTTTTGTCTTCCCATACACGCCCAAGAACCAAGCAGGGTCACACAAAGATTCTTCGTCACGTGCATCACGTCGATTGCGGAGCGGACCTCTAGGTCTTTCCAATAGGGCAGGTCCCAAAATATAGATTTCTTCTTCCACATGGGTGCACGTCCGTCAGCATCATTCGGAACAGGTTGTCCACCAGGACCCTTTCCAAAGACCACCTTCAAATCCTTGACCATATCATGTACATCAGCACCAGTACGGTGGCGAGGCTTCGTCCGGTGATCCGCCTCACCTTTGAAATGCTTGCCTTTCTTTCTTACGGGATGCCTGCTCAGAAGAAATCGACGATGTCCCAGGTACACATTCTTCTTACAATTAGCCAAATATATACTGTCGGTATCGTCCAAACAGTGCGTGCATGCGCGATATCCCTTGTTTGTCTGTCCTGAAAGGTTACTGAGAGCAGGCCAATCATTGATGGTCACGAACAGCAACGCCTTTAGGTCAAATTCTTCCCCCATGTGCTCATCCCACGCACGTACACCTGTTCCATTCCACAGTTGTAAGAGTTCTTCAAATAATGGCCTTAGTTACACATCAATGTCGTTGTCGGGTTGCTTAGGGCCTTGGATGAGCACTGGCATCATAATGAACTTCCGCTTCATGCACAACCGAGGAAGGTTATACAAACATAGAGTCATAGGCCAGGTGCTATGGTTGCTGCTCTGCTCCCCAAAAGGATTAATGCCATCTGCGCTTAGACCAAACCATACGCTCCTTGCGTCATCTGCAAACTCCTTCCCGTACTTTCTTTCGATTTTTCTCCACTGCGACCCGTCAGCGGGTACTCTCAACTTTCCGTCTTTCTTACGGTCTTCTCTTTGCCATCGCATCGCCTTGGCATGCTCTTTGTTTTGGAACAAACGTTTCAACCGTGGTATTATAGGAGCATACCACATCACCTTGGCAGGAATCTTCTTCCTGGGGCGCTCGTCCTCGACATCACCAGGGTCATCGCAGCTGATCTTATAGCACAATAAACCACATACCGGGCAAGCATTCAAATCGTCGTACTCACCGCGGTAGAGGATGCAATCATTAGGGCATGCATGTATCTTCTGCACCTCTAACCCTAGAGGGCAGACAGCCTTCTTTGCTTCGTACGTACTCTCGGGCAATTCGTTGTCCTTTGGAAGCATATCCTTTATCATTACCAGCAACTTTCCAAATCCCTTGTCAGATACACCATTATCTGCCTTCCATTGCAGCAATTCCAGTGTGGTGCCCAGCTTTTTCTTGTCACCTTTGCAATTCGGGTACAACAATTTTTTGTGATCCTCTAACATGCGCTGCAACTTCTTCTTCTCCAAATCACTTGCGCAGTTTCTCTTTGCATCGGCAATGGCCCAACCTAGATCATCAACGGGCTCATCTTATGCCTCTTCTTCAGCTTCTTCCCGCATTGCCGGCTCAGCTTCTTCCCGCATTACCGGCTTAGCTTCGTCCCCCATTGTTGTATCATCGTATTCAGGGAACCCATGGCCAGGATAGCTGTCGTCGTCCTCTTCTTCTTCATTGTCTTCCATCATAACCCCTCTTTCTCCGTGCTTGGTCCAAACATTATAGTGGGGCATGAAACCGGACTTAAACAGGTGGACGTGAATGGTTCTTGACGTAGAGTAATTGTGACCATTCTTATAGCCAGCACATGGACAACGCATAAAACCATCCGCCCGCTTGTTTTCCTCAGCCGCAAGTAGAAAAGTATGCACGCCCTCAATGAACTGGGGAGAGCATCGGTCATCGTACATCCATTGCCGGCTCATCTTCATTACACAACACCGAATAGACCAAATTAATACAAGTTCATACATAAAGTTCATACAACACTTAATTGCAACAAACAAATAACTCTCTAGCTAAAGCATTTAAATGCAACAACAAATGCGATCAAGATCGCAACTAAGGTAACAATGGATCCAACAGCATAATGATACCAAGCCTCACTATCGATGGCATATTTTCTAATCTTTCTAATCTTCAAGCGCATTTTCTCCATCTTGATCTTGTGATCATCGACGACATTGGCAACATGCAACTCCAATTCCATCTTCTCCCCCTCAATTCTTTTCAATTTTTCTTTCAAGTACTCATTTTCTCTTTCAACTAAATTTAACCTCTCGACAATAGGGTCGGTTGGAATTTCCGGTTCACATACCTCCTAGAAAAATTTTCTATGTCAACTTGATGGTCATAATTTGTCATAAACACGAAATGCAACTAGTTTTAAAAGAGAATATATATACCACATCCGAATCATAACAAGGACGAGGGCCGACGGGGACGGATATCAAAACCATGGCACTATATGTATAACAAACAACGTACGGGTAAGATAATTATACGAGTAACTATATATCCAAATCACACAAACATCAATTTTTATATAAACTTTCATGAACAAGAGGCTCACCACTAGGTGGTGCCGGCGACGGGACGGTGCGGGCGATCGACGATGGTTACGACGGATATTTAGAAGGCACTAAGTAAACCACACCTACATATGCAAACTAAGTGTTATTTTTGACCTCAAATTGCATATAAATCAAATACTAGCACACATATATATATATCCTCCCAAATTACTAAACTCACAAATTAATCACTATATAAAGCATTGCAAGAGCTAATCTAGCAATGAGAGATGAAAGGACAAAGTTGCTAACCTTTGTGATCATTTGAATGGATGGGGGCCTTCAAATCTGGACAAATTTTGGGCAAAATGTGTGATGAGCTCGAGAGGAAGAGAGGAAGAACAGAGAGAGGAGAGGGGAAAGGGGAAGGACAGAGCGAGCTTGGGTGGACGAAGGGTTTATGTAGGACGACCTTTAGTACCGGTTCGTGCCAAGAACCGGTACTAAAGGGGCTGGAGGGGCCCCAGTCTGACAACATCCTGCCACCTCTCTCATTAGTACCGGTTCGTGGCACGAACCGGTGCTAAAGGTTGGCCACGAACCGGTACTAATGAAAGCGGCCCGGCTAGCCGTTGGAACCGGCACTAATGTATACATTAGTGCCGGCTCGAATACAAACCGGCACTAATGTGCTTCACGTTTGACCCTTTTTCTACTAGTGACTATCTAGTTCTCATCATAATCCAATCCTCATCAAAAGTATCCAGTTCTAGTTGTATCGATCGGGATAGAACTCCAAGTGTCCGTTACCGTAGGACAGGCTATTGATAGATGTTTTCTTCCCTGCAGGGGTGCACCAACTTACCCACCATGTTCGATTAACTCTGGCCAGACACACTTTCTTGGGTCAGGCCCGGCCTCGGCCAAACAATACGCTGCAACCCGACCTAGTCTTAATAGAGAGGCCAGCACGCCGGACTAAACCTATGCCCCCAGGGGTCATGGGACATCTCCCCGGGAACTCCTGCACGTTGCGTACGCGGCCGGTGAGCAGACCTAGCTACCTCCTTCAACAAGGCAGGTGCTTACGCAGTCCAACCCGCCGCGCGCCGCTCAGTCGCTGACGTCTATTAAGCTTCAGCTGATGTATACGACGCAGAACGCCCATACTATGCCCACGTGATGGTTAGTGCTATCAGGCCACAGGCCCCTCGGATAAAATATCCAAATCGTAGTGGATTAGGAACGCGTGGTAACAAGCAGAGACTCACAAAAGATGTGACCGCGTCGCCCCGTCTCGAGGACTTGCTGCAAGGGCTAAGAATGCCAGGCCACGCCTCGTAATTATCTCGCGGGCACCCTCCAGGTCAACCCGACTCCACATCACTCGCAATTAAGCTCGCGCGGGTACTCCTCAGGGGCCAACACGTCTTTCCAAGTAACCATGGTAAATTCCAATTATCCTTGTGTCCAAACATCAAGGGGAAAACCCGAGGAATCACCCCCGGTGAATTCCACTCGATGTAATCATCAAGTTGAATGTAAGAGGAACCACCCCGAGGTTCACATTTGAGGGGTTGCACGACAGAGTCGTATCGGAAGTGGTTAAGGCGGAATCACCCTTGATAACCACGACCAAATAGCTACACTACAGGGTTAACATCAGAAGTGCTGTAGAGGTCTCACCCTCGGCACTCGATAGTAACTCTGAAGAGTCGAGCAACGAAAGGGGAAAGTGATGTGCGGTGCCGGGGCCTGGTCTTCGATCCCGTTGATCGGGTCTTCAATGATGAAGCAGGGGCAACAAGGACAAGGTGGGGGTCACTGATGGATCACTAACCAACCTATACTAAGAAGTTTAGGATAAGCAGGTAGGTAATAATAAGCAGGTTACAAAAGCAGGCTATGCATCGGAATAGGAGCAATCAATTACAGTAGCAAAATCTAATGCAAGCATGAGAGAATGGAAGGGGCGATATCAGGATGATCAAAGGGGGGGCTTGCCTGGAAGCTCAACCGAAAGGGAAGAAGGGGTCGTCGTCGACGTAGTCGATCACAGGGGCGGCATCAGTCTCGGGGTCTATCGAAGAGAAGGACGGGGAGAGAAACAATAAATTCACGGCAATAATGCAAATAATATGCAAGACATGTCTAAATGATATGCAGAGGTGTTCTATTGCCTAACTAAATGATTTAGTTAATTTAGGAATTTATTTGGCTTTATTTAATTAAAGTTGGGCACTATTCATTCACTAAAATCGGTCTAAAAGTTCCCTGATCATATAGCTATGGGCATCTGACAGGAATATGGAGGACGTATTCGGGTTCGTATCGAAATTCTAAGCAAGTTTCATGTATAAATTATTTTCATCGGATTTACGAATTATTTAATATGATTTTCTAAAGTTTTTATTAATTTCTGGAATTTAATTATTTATTTCAACATTATCCAGAATAGTAAATGATCATGCTGACGTCAGCAGTCAACTGTGCAGTTGACTGGGTCAACTACGTGTGGGTCCCGCATGTCATACACTGTTTAGTTTAATTAGGGTTTAGCTAATTAATTACTGTTTAATTAAATTAACAAATTAATAAGATTAATTTAAACAAGATTACTTAACTTAATTAATTTACTAATTAACTAATTTTATTAATTACATTTTCATTTCCTTTTTATTTTCGTTTTAGGGGTGTGGGGCCCCTACGTCAGTGGCCCAGGGGCATCGGGCCCCACACGGCAGTGGCCCAGGAGGCCGACCGGGGCGGGCGCGTGGTAACGGGCGTGGGCGCCTGACGGGCGCAGCGTCGCACGAACGGGCGCGCAGGCGATGCGCGGCTGCGGCCAGAGGGGAGGCGCGGCCAGGGGCGGTGCATGGCGCCTGGGGTGCGCGTCAGAGGCGGGCGACTGATGAGGGGGCGTGGCCACGGGTGGCCTCGTGCGGGGTGCTGGCACGGGGCACGACGAACAGCAAGCAACCGCGGCGGGCGGAGCACGTAGGCGCGGCGAGCGCGGCCGGTACAGGCGCGTGCGCCAGCGCGATGGCGCTCGGGACGACAGAGAGAGAGGGGAGATGAAGGGGGGTGTGCTCACGGCCGTTGCCGAGTAGGGGGGTCGGCGAGGCTCGTAGGAGCCGGCGTCAAGGAGGACGGGGACGATCCGGTGAGCGGGGGGAGGCCCGGCGACGGCGTGGCATCGGTTGGCGGCGTCTTGATTCCTGCGAGGGGGGCTCCGAGCGCGGCGGCGTCGAGGCCGAGCCCCAGTTCCAAATCAGGGTCGGAGGGGACAAGGCGGCGCGCAGATGGGCGTCGGGGGCGAGGTGAGGCAGCGACGGCGACGGGGCACAACGGTGGGGGCGAAGGGGTCAGGGCGGTTCGCCCGATCCAGAACCGATCGGGGAGGAAGAGAGGAGCGAGGGGGTCGAGTGGATCGTGCGGGAGTGGGAGTGGGGATGGATCGGTTAGGGTTTGCGGGTGGTGGAGGGATAACGGAGGCGACTGGGCCGGCTGGCGTGGGCCGACGGCCAGCTGGGCCGTTTGGCCCAGTGAGGCAGGGGCTTTCTCTCTCCTCCCTCTGCTTTCCTTTTCTTTTCCTTTTTTTTGATTTATTCCTGTTTTGCAAATTACTTAGCCACCATTAGAGTTTTGTAAAATATGTGACTTAGCTCAACAATTATAGTTCAATATTTACCACTACCAAAAAAATGGTTTGGAGCCAAAATGATTTCATTTGAATTTTTAATAAATGATAAGGCACTTTAAATTTCTGGTTTGATGTTGTTTCCTGTTGTTTGAGTCACATAATGAATTTATGTGATGTTGTTTTTCTAAAGATAATTAGTTATGAATTATTTTCTATTTAATGAACATTTTAGTTTGCATGATTGAGAAATTTTGGATTTCACTCATAATTTGAATTTGAATTTGATTTGATTTTTCATCAAGTGATAAATAGCTCAGTAAGCACGGTTACCTGGCGCCATGAACAGGGGATTACTGTAGCATGACACTGGGGGTGTTACACTAATGCATAACCCCAAAATGGTAGTGGTAAATCGATAAGAAACATCATAGATTGCACTATATCGAATAAAGTACGGTTATGACGTTCAGACACACCATTATGTTATGGTGTTCCAGGTGGCACGAATTTGTGAAACTATTTCATATTATTTTAATTGAAGACCAAACTCGTAACTCAAATATTCGTCTCTGCGATCAGATCGTAGAAATTTTATTTTCTTTCCACGATGATTTTCCACTTCACTCTGAAATTCCTTACACTTTTCAAATGTTTCAGATTTATGTTTCATCAAGTAGATATACACATATCTGCTCAAATCATCTGTGAAGGTGAGGAAATAGCGATACCCGCCGCGAGCCTCAACACTCATCGGACCACATACATCAGTATGTGTTATTTCCAATAAGTCAATTGCTTGCTCCATTGTTCTGGAGTCTTAGTCATCTTGCCCATAGGGCATGGTTCGCAAGCATCAAGTGATTCAGAATCAAGTGATTCCAAAATCCCATCAGCATGGAGTTTCTTCATGCGCTTTACACCAATATGACCTAAATGGTAGTGCCACAAATAAGTTACACTATCATTATTAACTTTGCATCTTTTGGCTTCAATATTATGAATATGTGTATAACTATGATCGAGATCCAACAAACTATTTCCATTGGGTGTATGACCATTGAAGGTTTTATTCATGTAAACATAACAACAATTATTCTCTGACTTTAAATGAATAACCGTATTACAATAAACATGATCAAATCATATTCATGCTCAACGCAAACACCAAATAACACTTATTTAGGTTCAACACTAATCTTGGAACTACTTCCAACACACATCGTCACTTCACCCTTAACTAGTTTCTGTTCATTCTGCAACTCCCGTTTCAAGTTACTACTCTTAGCAACTGAACCGGTATCAAATACCGAGGGGTTTCTATAAGCATTAGTAAAGTACACATCAATAACATGTATATCAAATATAGCTTTGTTCACTTTGCCATCCTTCTTATCCACCAAATACTTGGGGCAGTTCCGCTTCCAGTGACCAGTCCCTTTGCAGTAGAAGCACATAGTCTCAGGCTTAGGTCTAGACTTGGGCTTCTTCACTTGAGCAGCAACTTGCTTGCCGTTCTTCTTGAAATTCCCCTTCTTCCCTTTGCCCTTTTCTTGAAACTAGTGGTTTTTTTAACCACCAACACTTGACTTTTTTCTTGATTTCTACCTTTGTCGATTTCAGCATCACGAAGAGCTTGGGAATTACTTGCGTCATCCCTTGCATATTATAGTTCATCACGAAGTTCTACTAACTTGGTGATGGTGACTAGAGAATTCTGTCAATCACTATTTTATCTGGAAGATTAACTCCCACTTGATTCAAGCGATTGTAGTACCCAGACAATCTAAGCACGTGCTCACTGCTTCAGCTATTCTCCTCCATCTTTTAGCTATAGAACTTATTGGAGACTTCATATCTCTCAACTCGTGTATTTGATTAAAATATTAACTTCAACTCCTGGAACATCTCCTATGGTCCATGACGTTCAAAACGTCTTTGAAGTCCCGATTCTAAGCCGTTAAGCATGGTGCACTAAACTATCAAGTAGTCATCATATTGAGCTAGCCAAACGTTCATAACATCTGCATCTGCTCCTACAATAGGTCTGTCACCAAGTGGTGCATCAAGGACATAATTCTTCTGTGCAGTAATGAGGATAAACCTCAAATCACGGATCCAATCCGCATCATTGCTACTAACATTTTTCAACTTAGTTTTCACTAGGAACATATATAAAACATAGGGAAGCAACAATGCGAGCTATTGATCTACAACATAGATATGCTAATACTACCAAGACTAAGTTCATGATAAATCAATGTTCAATTAATCATATTACTGAAGAACTCCCACTTAGATAGACATCCCTCTAATCCTCTAAGTGATCACGTGACCCAAATCAACTAAACCATGTCCGATCATCACGTGAGATGGAGTAGTTTCAATGGTGAACATCACTATGTTGATCATATCTACTATATGATTCATGCTCGACCTTTCGATCTCAGCGTTCCAAGGCCATATCTGTTATATGCTAGGCTCGTCAAGTTTAACCTGAGTATTCCGCGTGTGCAACTGTTTTGCACCCGTTGTATTTGAACGTAGATCCTATCACACCCGATCATCACGTGGTGTCTCAGCACGAAAAACTTTCGCAACGGTGCATACTCAGGGAGAACACTTTTATCTTCAAATTTAGTGAGAGATCATCTTATAAAGCTGTCGTCGAACTAAGCAAAATAAGATGTATAAAAGATAAACATCACATGCAATCAAAATATGTGACATGATATGGCCATGATTATCTTTCGCCTTTGATCTCCATCTCCAAAGTATTGTCATGATCTCTATCGTCACCGACATGACACCATGATCTCCATCATCTTGATCTATATCAATGTGTCGTTACATGGTCATCTCGCCAACTATTGCTCTTGCAACTATTGCTATCGCATAGCTATAAAGTAAAGCAATTATTTGACGCTTGCATCTTATGCAATAAAGAGACAACCATAAGGCTTCTGCCAGTTGCCGATAACTTCAACAAAACATGATCATCTCATAAAAAAACTTATATCTCATCAAGTCTTGACCATATCACATCACAACATGCCTTGCAAAAACAAGTTAGACGTCCTCTACTTTGTTGTTGCAAGTTTTACGTGGCTTCTACGGGCTAAGAAAGAACCGTTCTTACCTACGCATCAAAACCACAACGATAATTCGTCAAGTTAGTGCGGTTTTAACCTTCTCAAGGACCGGGTGTAGCCACACTCGGTTCAACTAAAGTTGGAGAAACTGACACCCGCCAGCCACCTGTGTGCAAAGTACGTCGGTAGAACCAGTCTCGCGTAAGCGTACGCATAATGTCGGTCCGGGCCGCTTCATCCAACAATACCGCCGAACGAAAGTATGACATGCTGGTAAGCAGTATGACTTATATCGCCCACAACTCACTTGTGTTCTACTCGTGCATATGACATCTACACATAAAACTAGGCTCGGATGCCACTGTTGGGGAACATAGTAATTTAAAAAAAAATCCTACGCACACACAGGATCATGGTGATGCATAGCAACGAGAGGGGAGAGTGTTGCCCACGTACCCTCGTAGACCGAAAGCAGAAGCGTTAGCAAAACGTGGTTGATGTAGTCGTACGTCTTCACGATCCGACCGATCAAGTACCGAACGCACGGCACCTCTGAGTTCAGCACACGTTCAGCCCGATGACGTCCCTCGAACTCTGATCCAGCCGAGTGTTGAGGGGGAGTTTTGTCAGCACGGCAGCGTGGTGACGATGATGATGTTCTACCGATGCAGGGCTTCGCCTAAGCACCGCTACAGTATTATCGAGGTGGACTATGGTGGAGGGGGGCACCGCACACGGCTAAAAGATCAAACGATCAATTGTTGTATCTCTAGGGTGCCCCCCTGCCCCCGTATATAAAGGAGCAAGGGGGGAGGTGCACCCGGCTTAGAGGGGGCGCGCCAGGAGGAGTCCTACTCCTACCGGGAGTAGGACTCCCTCCCTTTTCCTTGTTGGACAAGGAGTGGAGGGGGAAAGAGGAGGGAGAGAGGAAGGAAAGGGGGGCGTCGCCCCCCTCTCCTTGTCCTATTCGTACTAGGGGGGAGGGGCACGCGGCCCTGCCCTGGCCGCCTCTGCTCTTCTCCACAAGGCCCACTATGGCCCATTAAGCCCCCGAGGGTTTCTGGTAACCTCCCGGTACTCCGGTAAAATTCCGATTTCACCCGGAACACTTCTTATATCCAAACATAGGCTTCCAATATATCAATCTTCATGTCTCGACCATTTCGAGACTCCTCGTCATGTCCGTGATCACATCCGGGACTCCGAACAACCTTCGGTACATCAAAACATATAAACTCATAATATAACTGTCATCGAAACGTTAAGCGTGCGGACCCTACGGGTTCGAGAACTATGTAGACATGACCGAGACACATCTCCAGTCAATAACCAATAGCAAAACCTGGATGCTCATATTGGCTCCCACATATTCTACGAAGATCTTTATCGGTCAGACTGCATAACAACATACGTTATTCCCTTTGTCATCGGCATGTTACTTGCCCGAGATTCGATCGTCGGTACCTCAATACCTAGTTCAATCTCGTTACTGGCAAGTCTATTTACTCGTTCCGTAAAACATCATCCCGCAACTAACTCATTAGTTGCAATGCTGGCAAGGCTTAAGTGATGTGCATTACCGAGAGGGCCCAGAGATACCTCTCCGACAATCGGAGTGACAAATCCTAATCTCGAAATACGGCAACCCAACAAGTACCTTCGGAGACACCTGTAGAGCACCTTTATAATCACCCAGTTACGTTGTGACGTTTGGTAGCACACAAAGTGTTCCTCCGGTAAACGGGAGTTGCATAATCTCATAGTCATAGGAACATGTATAAGTCATGAAGAAAGCAATAGCAACATACTAAACGATCGGGTGCTAAGCTAACGGAATGGGTCAGGTCAATCACATCATTCTCCTAATGATGTGATCCCGTTAATCAAATGACAACTCATGTCAATGGCTAGGAAATTTAACCATCTTTGATCAACAAGCTAGTCAAGTAGAGGCATACTAGTGACACTCTTGTTTGTCTATGATTTCACACATGTATTATGTTTCCGGTTAATACAATTCTAGCATGAATAATAAACATTTATCATGATATAAGGAAATAAATAATAACTTTATTATTGCCTCTAGGGCATATTTCCTTCAGCCCTAGGTTGGGCATGCCCCAGGTCCCCCCCCCCCACCACCACGCAAAATTTGAACAAACTCGGATACCGAACTCATATTGCGTCACGTCCGGCCAGTGTTTAGCGTTTTTCCAACGGAAAAAC